>NC_084973.1:5451109-5563799 GCF_963691925.1 Scomber scombrus
GAGCCACAGCCCCCTCATGTTACTGAAGCTCAACACCTGCAGATGTTGTGCATTAAAAGCCTAACATAAAAGTTCATTTAAATTCCCCCTTTGGTCAAAAATATGTTTTTCTTCTTATCTCAGTTACACTGAGGTGTTTTAGCTTTACTGTGCACAATGATGACAATCTTCCAAAAAGCAGCAGCACTGGGTCTATAAGCATGATGTGTGACATTGCAAGTAGTTTGAAAGCATGATGCGAACACTTGAAATCCCCACTGCTTCAAATTTCTGTAAAGTCCACTGAAAATGGATCTTGCAGTGAAGTAAAGTGGTATATTTACTTTTTATTGTGGAAAAGCCAAATCAGACACACATTGTTGTGCAGAGTGTTTTTATATATCTTGATACATATCTGGAGGGGATCGTTTACCGTTCTCTCACTGAGATTACAGATCGTCTTTCACATCAGTGTCCCGTCAAGATAGCAGCACCACGAAGGACGTAAAACACAGACGTTCTGATTGGATACGGTAGAAGGAGAATAATGAAGGATTACTAAATAGATAATATCAGAATGATCAATAACTGCAACTGATATGTCATAAAAGGGGAATATAAAAAAAGATATGAAGTATGAAAAAAATCTTAAAAGTAATCCAGAAAGTGGGAAAAAAACAACAGATAACAGTGATGATCTCAATAGATACTAATATTCCACTCAAAGACACAATTTAGAAACACAAAGAGAAACCAAAAAGTTTAAAAAGACTGTGATTGGAACAATCAAATAGAGAATTATGGCTCTTCTCCCCAGTTCAGTGAGGATCTTGAGTCTCAGGAGACTCACTTGGGACAAAAAAAGGGGGGTGGTGGGAGGTACCTCTGTAAAAACACAGACTGTCATTATGGTTGGGGACAGAATAATTAGGGCCTTATTGAAATTGCAAAGATTATTATTATCATCATTATTATTCTCGTTCTACGAGTTCGACGACCTTTTTGCCCCCTTAAACGTGCCCGAAATGTCACCAAATTCTGCACGCAAGCCAGGCCTGGTGAAAAATGTGATATTTCATTTACCTTTAATTCTTCTACAGTCTCCACTCAGGACGTACACAGTGAGGAATGGAGGACACTACTTGTTTAGCCAATGTGACATGAATAGCCTCTTAGCTGCTAATGTGAAGTGTGGAAATATTGAGGTAAAAAATGATCAAGGTCAAGTCCATGTATCATATGATAAGTCCATATATAGACATGATGATGTCAATAATTACGTGGTTGTACGATAAGTCAATAACGTAATTATTGTGACAGCCCTACTCCTTAGTAAAATATGATAAGATATACTGCACTAATAATAGGAGAGATTAGGAATAAAGGTTCTTGGTCAGTTTAAACAGTACAGTATGCATCATCTGTTTGTATACTAACTACATGGTCTCCCATGCAGGGGCCACTCTGTCCCAGCTGTCAGACAGTGGCCAGACTCTGAGTGAGGACAGCGGGGTTGATATAGCCGAGGCTGGAGGCCTCAGTAAGGACGGCAGCCCTCGACCAAACAAGAACCAACAGGGCCATCCAGAGCAGCAAGGCAGCCACGCACCTCCTCCAGGGGCCACCAGACGGGTGAGGGCTTCACATAAATACTCATTTCACAGTGTAGCTCAAAGTTAAGCTTTTTCCCCTGTGTCCCTGTGACTTACTGTGTAAATCTAGTTTATTTGATTTTGTATTCGGGTCTCTGGATCACTGCTGATTCTGTTATTGCCATTTCCTTTACAGAATTCAGTTAGAAAACATTACTTGTACCACAGCTGATGCAACAATGTAACTAATAAAACAGAGCCAGATTATGGGTCTCAAACAATTTAGCGTATCACTGTGGCACTGGCCGGGGTCCAATCAAAGCACCAGATGAAGAAACAGGATTAAGATGAAGTACACTCAGCTCATTTGCATACAAGGAGAAGACCGTGTTGTGGGAAACCAATCACATCAGTGCAAGATGAGATGTGATTTTAACAATGATATAAATTTGTAATTAGTGCTGCATTTGATGTATTAGGGGGGAAAAATAGTTTGATGGAGCGTGGTGTGTGGATGTAATTTAAAGACCTGAGTTAACTTGTTTATCCCCAAACATTGTATTAAAACCTTTATTTCTTACATGTGGGAAAGAGAAAAATGAAATGTAATAGTATAAATTACAAAAAAAACTAATTTAATTTGCTTTCAGTGGAAATCAGTTTAGCTGGGCCAGTTTGCATAATCATGATCCAATTAGAGCATGCGAGGACATTACAATGAGAAATCAAGAGGAATAATTTGTACAAACTCCAAAAATTAAAGCCCATTATAAAAGAGATGCAGCACACAGATGTATAAGCACCAAGGCCTCAATATTAACAACAGATTTAATGCACTAACACATTACAAGCAATTATTTTGGCACAGATTTAATTAAAAATGTAAAAGCCTCGATATTGTTTACTGGGTGTGTACAATCATTTCTCAGGTTCTGTGTGAGTGCAGTCTTTACATGCTTCAAAGTTGATGAAAAATAACATCATAGCCATGATACTGCAATGGCAAATGGCAAAATAACAGAATGCATATTTAACAAACAAAAACCCACCTCTGAGAAGTGACCCAAGCACTGAAAATGCGTTCCATTTGAAAAACCACAAAAGTATGCTCCAAAAGATCTTCTCAGAACTCTTCATACAAACAGCAAAGTCACATCAAGTGAAAAATCCTGCAACAAAAAACATGTGTGCGTTACATGCATTTAGTCATTTAGTGTTGACAAACACAAAAAATACTGAAAATATGTTAGTTACAACTTACTCATCAACTACACATCTATGGGAATTCCCCCCATATTTTAGAGACGATGTCAGGTTTTCCTTTGATAGTAAAGGTTCATTTCTCTAAGGTAAGACTTTGTGAGAGGTTTTTCAGCCACTAACTGAAAGAGGGGTTTTCTAGGTTTTTCGAAACGATAGATGCTTAACTTGAAAAAGAGAGACAGCAATAATGTTTTTCTTTTTTTCTTTTTTTCCCCATCTTTTTATTTAAAATTTCCATATATTACACAAAAACAAAAACACAATGCATTGTGTTAACAGTAGACATATATACATACACACACACACACACACACACACACACACACACACACACACACACACACACACACACAAAAAGATTGAACAGAATAAACAATGAATAGCAAGTAATTATTGCCAGATACTGTATCAGTCTGTTAATATCTTGTTCAAGTGTGATTTAATCTGGTTTAGTGAATCAATCTGGTCACTACCCAGATCTTTCAGGATGGATGATGCCTGTTCCATAGAGACCAATTCCAGGTAGTCATTTAACCAATTGTCTATATTGAAACAATTGGGTTTCTTTACCTTCCAATTTATGAGTATTATTCGTTTTACTGAGAGAAATGCTAAATGTATTAAGTGTTGAAGTTCTTTTGATGCTATCCCATCTATCGTATTTCCCAACTGTTGGATATAATGGGAAATGTGTAATGTTCTAGCTATTGTACATGAAAACAAAACTACAGGGTGTTTTATACGCTTATCACATTTAGGGTTATATCAGAGGGAAGCCAAGGAGACATCTTTACAATTTACAGATATAATCTTTTGTTCCAGCCATTGCCAGCTACCTATGTCTTCTTGGTCCTTCTTGTAGGCCCAGGATACTGGCTATATGTCATTGTAAGACAAATAATATGTGTACACATGTGGTATTCCCAATCCACCCTTGTTCCTAGGAATATCTCATTTTTTCAGACCAATTCTAGGCTTTTTACCCAATAATGTATTTCTTATTGTATTGAGCTTCAGCATTCTTGGTCTTTGGGGACAGACCAATAATAGACAGTTTTTGGCAATCTGGTAATTTAGCTGAAACTATTAGTGATAATGTGTCAATTACATCTCCAAAATTCTTTGATTCTTGGGCAAACCTATAAATAGTGGGCCAGAGTGCCCTTTTCTATATTGCATTTCACACATTAGGGGCGGCTATGGCTCAGGAATCAGAGCGGTTGTCCACAAATCAGTAGATTGGCAGTTCGATTCCCGGCTTCTCCAGTCCACATGTTCATGTGTCCTTGAATTCTTAACCCCTCCCCCTATGGCTGCGCCAATGGTGTATGAACGGATGTGAATGTTAGTTTCCTCCTGATGAGCAGGTTGGCATCATATGTGGTAGTCCCTGCCTTCAGTGTAAGAATGTGTGAATGGGTGAATGTGACATGTAGTGTAAAAGTGCTTTGAGTGATCAGAAAGACTAGAAAAGTTTTATATAAGTACAGTCTATTTACCATTTACATTAGTGGTCACCAACCCTGCTCCACCCCACTCTAACACACCTGATTCTAATAATTAACTTGTTATCAAAGTCCTTTGACAAGCTTCAGCTGCTTGATAACGAGTTAATAATTAGAATCAGGTGTGTTAGAGTGGGGAGATACCTAAAACATGTAGGGCAATAGCTCTCCTGGAGCAGGGTTGGTGACCACTGGTCTAGACCAATGTGTGAAATGCAATGCAAAGCTGAAAAAATGGCACTTTGGTTCACTGTTTCTAGATTTACCCAAAAATAAAAGAATTTTGGAGAGATGTACTTGACACAAATAGTTTCAGCTAAATTACCAGATCGCCCAATACTGTGTATTCTTGGCCGGGTTGATGACCACAGATCTAAACATGGTGTAGTATGGATAGACTGCATGAGTCTAAATGTTGTGTTAATAGTTTGAACCTGGGATTCGTGGCATATCTGCTTCCATTCATCTTTTGTTATCTCTATATTCAGGTCATTACACCAATCAAGTCTCCTATTCTCTGAGGATCCTTCTCATTTAGTTTTAAGTAGGTTATAGATCAATGACACTTGACCATGACTGCTAGAGTGATTGCACTATCACTTCTTCCAATATGGAGAGAGAGATGGGCAAAGAAGTGAGGGTTTTGTGTCTTTGGTATGTAACCCCTAATCTGTACAGAAATGTGTGTTTTTCTTTTGTCTTTTGGCCTGAATCAGGATTAAAGTGCTTCTGGTTGCTGCTCTGCCATTTCTAGCTGCTTTTTCTTCCTGAATCACTACATTGAAACACTGTCCTTGTAGTGCCACAAATACTGACACCGTCACATCATTTGTTGCCACTAACACACACCGAAAGCACCACACACAGCAGAAGTAGTCATGGTACAATAGCCAGGATGTGCCGATCCAAGCAGCGAATGTGATAGATTTGCTGCTGGAGGGGTTAATGTGTGTCTAGACACCACTAATTTGAGGAATTACTGTAAAGGCTGTCATGGTTACAACAACACTCTCTCCCCCTGAAACCCTAGAATGTCCCTCTCCAGCTTCTGTTCCCGCCCCAAGATGTGAACAGAGAGATCCACAAAAAGAAAAAGCCCTTCAAACAGGAACTATTTGGTCTGCAGATCTCTTTGTTCAAAGGTATTTTTTGATCCAGCACCCATCCTATCGGGTATTGGAGTGTCCTTGTCTTCTTTATCATTCAACCCCTTGATGCCTGTCACCAAGTGCTTGCTCATGGGGGAATGTTGGGTCTCTTTAGATTATATTAAAGAGCACGGTCTATGTGTAAAATGCCTTTAGATAACTTTTGTTGTGATTTGGTGCTACATTATATAAATAAAATTGAATTGAATTAATCTCTGCTGTCTAAAACCTTCTACACCTTCCAGTCCTCTCAGTCCTGCTTTTATTACAGACATAACACACATCTTTTGAGCTGGGATGGTGTGGAAGCTGGGTTTTTAGTTAGGGTTAGTTTAGGGACAAAACATACAATGCACAGGCACAGGTTGTTTCTTGTGTAACTTATAACTGAGATATAACAGCAGTCCTACAATCCTAAGAGTATAATATAAACAAAAAACATTCTGAAGAAACATACATATAATTGAGTGATAAACCAAATTATTGCTAAATTTGAGACCTAATAGACTTAAATAAGGATTGAAATGATATAATGATATATAGGATTAAATTGTGTGGTTAGGTTTAGGCACAAGTCCCTAAGTGGTTAGGGTTAGGATACAAGGTGACTGGGTAAGGGAATAAAGCAGGGGAGGGTGGGCAGAAAAAAATATGCTGTAAGTAAAATAATAGTATAAATAAAATAGTATTATTTTAGTTGGGGTTTGGGTTTGCATTATTACAAATGTCAGTGGGATTTTGAACAAGGTTGTAGTACTTCTGAAAACCTGTAAGTCCCTTTGGCTCTGTAATACTGTAGCTAAGGTTTTTTTTTTTTTTTTTTAAAGCAATATTTCAAGTGGCAGCAACTGAAAACAAAAAGGCGTATCCCTTATCTAAACGCATTGTCAAGCAGGCTCCTGCATTTAAGACAGGTGTGGCTGATTTTCCCAGGTAAAGCCCTGACATATGCAGTTACACAGGTCATTTCTGACTCCATTTGTGACCAATGTTAGTAATGACCAAAGTAATGTAGATAGAGGGTAATAAATCTAACTTTTATTCATTAACAGTTACCCAGCAGAGGATTGTACCTTCAAATATATTTTTTGTGACCTCACTGGTGTCTGAAGTTGGTTTGAATGATTTTTGGAATAATGTTTGATCCAATATATTCACAGGCTTTATAACTTTGGTAGGCATGGGCAGACTGTGGAAATAATGAATCTGAGTGTAAAATGGGCCTATGGTTACCCTTGCAGCGGGTTTCACCTTTGTTCTTTTATTCATTCATTTGGATCAAATCAATTCATGTCTACGTCTTTGAAAGGCACCAGATTTTCAGGTCCGATCTAGATCTACAAAAGGTCGCGCTACTGTCGGTGTAACATTTTAATCTTAACTTTCAGTCTCCTGACACTTCTTGACTTTGTGTCCCTATCTGATATTCAGCAGACTGGCTCACCGGTCCCTGCACCCATTGCTACGCTGGTTCGAGTGGTGAAAAATGCCAACACCCTTGGTATCGCTATAGAGGGAGGAGCCAACACACGCCAGCCTCTGCCACGCATAGTGACCATACAGGTGAGATAGAGACACAATAGGAATTCAGTGGGGGTTTTTGTATTGTCAGGAGTCCATATTTCATGCCAATGCTCAGTGTCTTTTCTTTGAGTATATGCTGTGCGTGACTAGAATTTATTTTGCAGACTTAATGGAACTCCAGTGTATTAACATTTCCCTTTTCAACTTTAATAGATACTCTGAAACTCTTCACTCAGCATCAGATTAGGAGCTTGGATTTGTTTTGCACAGACAGCATTCTAAAGCCATCTGCAAATACCAGTCCTGCTGCTAATAGTTCCCTCTGACACCTTTCACATTTTGTTAAGTCGTACAAAGTAAGAACACAGCACAGCAGCACATTTCCATAGTGTTTTATATGAGCTGGGGGTGAGAGGCGATAACATCAGCTAATCACTGAATGACATACAGCCTCAGTCACTCCAGCAGACCCCCCTCACCCCCCTTTACACCCACCCTCCCCTTAGTCTCTTTCATGAGCAGGCCATCCTTGAAGAGTTTTCGTGACTGTGCAGTGATTTCCATAACAATGGCTGCTTTCACCCGTCTCCATGGCTCTCAGGATAGTGGATGACATTGACTGTCAGTCAGTTCACTGATGACCCTCACAGTCATTTAGCGGCTTGCCAAACACAACGTCCTCTATAATCATAATAATGACATTGCCACATTAATACATGCAAGTTTAAGCCAATTATATTCCCATCATATCAACGGGATTGTGATGTAATAACGCTCATTTGCTCTGCTCTGAATGGCTGCACCCAGTCATCGGAATCGCTCTTGGTGTTAGAGACGAATAAGTTTCAAAATAAGTGGGTGATTCCATCTAAATTGGGTTATCTCTGTTAAGCCTTTTTTTTTTTAAATCAGTCGGACGGACGGAGAAGTTGAGAAGATATAAAATATTTGCAATGTTTGCTGTGCCTGTCCTGTGCCTATGGATAAAAAAAGGTGTATCTAAAAGGTAGTGATTTGGACATTATATGTTTCAGTTTCAGGACAGTGCCCCTATCTGTGCATTAACCAATCTGAATCTACATGTATAGACATTGGATCACTTGATTTTAACCATACTTGCAAAAAAGGCCCAAAAGCAGCACAGTGAAGTTTATCCATGCATCCCCACAAATTAGGCACGGCTAAAAGCATTATGACGTAGGGACAACTCACAGGGCTAGCTGGTGAATTTCTGTGCTGGACCTGCTAACGGGCTAACATGCTAATAACCAGGAATATGTTTGTTCACTGGAAGCCCCCAGGAACAGCACTGGGCTAGAAGCTATTTTGCTTAATGGCCAAACCGGGAGTCCATGATGTGATGCACACTAGCCCAACAAGCTTTTCTGGGCTTAGAGTGCAACTCCTGCCTTATAACCGTTGTTTATACTCTGGCAGGTCAGGGTTATATTAAAGTGGATGCTGCAACATAGCTAATAAGCTATGATGGATCTCTGTTTCCTTAACCCTTACATACTGTTCATATTCTACACCCTTGCAGTATGTTCTGTGTCAATTTTGAATCCCCTCATAAAAAGTGTTTTTACCAAATGTTGAACCACAGATGTGTTTAGAAAGCATCAATAGTGGATCTGACTGATCAATAAATGTGTGATTAAACCTATCATTGGCTGATGGACACTGACGATCAGCTGGACAGCATGTGTGGCACAACACAAAAAGAGACTTTATCTCTCCTGCTTATCTTTAAAGACACGTCTTTTCCTGCAAATTGCCACTAAACTAACAACCAAACAAACATCAAGCGGCAAAACTGCTGACGTCAGTTTGTTGGCCAGTCAGCTGTAGTACATTGAACATCCCTGCTAACATAGAGATCCAACAGTTTAAATGCTAAGTACTATATTCTTCAACACCACTGCTAACAAATGGCTGGTCCTTGGTTTGTAAGCTACAGATACCAGCACAAGTGTATCTATTGTGTCTTGGTATCCCTCTTGGCTCAGTCAATTCAACACACACACACACACACACACACACAAACACACACACACACACACACACACACACACACACACACACACACACACACACACACACACTGCCCAGTCAGAGGCTAAAGAAGGATTGTCTTTACAGTCTGCTTTTTCTTCCTCATCTTCTTTTCAAAAAAACAATTTAACAATCCTTTTAAAACTCGCTCTGTCAGTGATTTTTTTGACTGCTTTTGTTATTTCAGTTGAACTTCAAGAGTGTCACACTTTTGGCTTCAACTACAATGTTGAAACTTCATAAAAGTAGCTCAGAGAAAGTTTAGAATTTGTCTCCCATGATAGGAAAGCTACTATACCAAAAAATGGACATGCGGAGGATCTGAGTGTTAGATAAGACAGCAAAGTCAACATAAATACAGTATACATACATAGACACATGTACCCACACCCTTCCTTATCCCAACGGTTCACAGTATACACATAGTACACACATACTACACATACTTGTATTCACATATATGCACACCAGCAGGCAGTCTGATTTGAATATTAGTACGAATAGGAGTACGAAAGAATAGTCACATTGTTCTAGCAGAATTTCTTCCAGGAAGGGGAGCTTGTCATTGACCACTGCTGTCTGCAGATCCTGTCCCACTCTTCCTGTGATACTGTGAGGCCTCCCTCTGCTTCCCATCTTGCCTTAATATCCTAATTATGGTCACTTTTTAGGCTTTGGAAAGCTAAATATAGTTTGGAAGGTAGCATTCTTATAGGCTCTTTGAAAAATGTTAAGAATTTATTCCCTCTATGTAACATCATTTGTAAAGTTATAAATATAAAGAGTCTCTAATTTGTAAATATCTAAATTGATCTTGATTTTGTAAACCAAATTTATCCTTAAGATCCTAGAAACTCAAAACTATATCCTGATCTATCAGTAACTCATTTACAATTACATATGAAGAATGAACACAACACAGAAAATATGTATGCATATTAACATCCTCATTTTTGGTGTGTAATCAAGGCTGGTGTAGCTGGGTTGGAGCAGCTGGTCGAGTCTGTTTGCCTCTTCAGAAACATTCAGTTGACAGGTGGTTTGATGCTTTACCCAAACTGTCAGTGCGTAGCTGTCAGGAAAAAACAAAGTCTGCATTTGAAAATCAAGCTTGATGGGCATATAAAATGCTCCAGTTTCCTGCTCTTGTACACACACACACACACACACACACACACACACAGACTCATCTGACAAAGAACCCATTTTAACCACTTAATCAAAGAGCCTTGACTCTTTTTAAGACCTGAGCAATCATTCCTTTTGAAATATGTCAGGAATGTGTTAGCGTAACAGTGTCTCTGATTGAGGTGCTTGAAACTCTTTAATGCGTTTTGTGTTTTAAATATATAATGACCTCAGTCTTTCACCTTGGACCAATAGGAGCCCTTGCATATGAGCAGCTGGGGGTAAATGCTTTCTAACAGGCATATAAGTGATGGTTGTAAATGCAGCAGAGAGTGTGTCTGATTCATTGCCCAACTCTGAGTTTCTTTACCAGTCCGCAGCATCAAAATCCATTATTATTGGCCTGTATGCCCTGCAGTGATGTTTTCAACTGCTACTTAGTTGGAATGTCAGATAAAGATGTTTAGGGCCCGGGATTACATTTAATCACTCAATATTGGTAGTCATCCTGTTTGTACTGAGTGGAAGAGATATCAGTGAATGGATGGATAACCCTGTGGCTCTTGGGCTGCCATTCACACACACACACACACACACACACACACACACACACACACACACACACACACACACACACACACACACACACACACACATGTACAGTTATCAACTCAGACTCTTCATGTCATTCAACAGCTGACCAAAAATGCCACGTTTGGGAACAGCTTACCAGTTATTCAGATGACATTCTAAATTGATCCAAAATACATGAATGCAAGGAGAACCAATATGTTCTGTTGAAGTGGGAAGTGGGACATTAAATTACTTTATTAAAATTGTATTTTAAAGGTTAAGAAATCTCTCCACACCTGAGTAGTGACAGGTGCGTAGGATGAATGTGCAACCAAAAATGAAAAAAGGCTCCCGCACAGTATCGCTCATTGATATAGTTTTTTTTTAGCTGCAACGTTTCGGTCCCTCAATAGTTTGCCATCAACTAGAAAATAATCTATCCTATTATAGATATTATGCACTTTAGAAGGAAAGGCCAGTAGCATTAGAAATCCGCCAAACATCAAAGACATTCATATTTTCAATATAGGATTTCAGAAGGTTGTATGCCTTGGAAGGTTCCACCCTCTGTGTAGAAGACCTATCCAAATAAGTGTCTAATACTAGATTAAAATCCCCACCAATGATTAGATTAGTACTAGAAATCTATGACTCCTAAATCCTACAGAGACATTATAGTCGATGGTAAATTACAGATTAGAAAGTAGTTGCATCACAGAGATAAGTTACAACATAACTGTAAGTAACAAGTAAATAGTTACACACATCCCCATAGGGTAGGTGTAAATCATAAAATGTCACAGAACTCACTAATGGTAGCACTTTTTCAGCCACAGCATCATTTTTCATTAATTTCATGCCATTTTACAACACATAAATCCAGATATGTGTAATAGAGATCTAATTTATTGATATGATATTTCAATATCAACCCAGCTTACTATAATGTAATGCCAAGTGGCGCATGCCAGCTTCCACATAGCTGCTGCGACCCGGTGCATTTTGTCGGATCAGCTGATATTAACAGCTGATGTCTCCCCAGCCAGCATCTCCAGCAGCAGCCAGCTGCTCCAACACTCAGTACAATTTTCCAGATAGGTGTTATTTGGATAAACTCACATTAAGAGCCTACATGGTTACTTTCTTGCCTGAAAAAATATTAAAACTTAATAAAGTGACATATCAACATCTTTCCTACTGTGAAAATGTCAACAGCATTCAGCCTGGCTCCATCATTACTGCCAGGGCTCAGGGCATAGATGCATCATAAGGGCTGGATACTGGACCAAAGATGGCTCCCATTCAGTCCTATCAAAATTGCTCGGCTGGTGCATAAGCCAAAAAAAGTTTCTAGCTTCTAGATTCCAAGTTATGTGGCACTCTCTATTACCCCTGTGGTAAAAAGTGGTATTACAAGACAGTACAGGCCAAACATTAGCATGCTAACTTCAGTAGATATCTCTGCAACGCAGTACATCTTTGACATAACATAAAAAAACTGTTATTTGTTCACATTCTGTTGATAATTTTAGGTAATTTAAACCAATTTAACCAATTCTTAGACATAATATCTGTCTTACAATATCAAAATCATTCAGCCGATGTTCAGTCTTCGATCACAAGGAATCACAATCAATTTGCTAATCACCCTCTACTCTAGTATCATACATTGGTCGAAATCTGAATTTGTCCATACTTTTTTTAGGACAAATTTTCTGCAAAAATAATGATATTCCCATAGCTTTAGCTGGGTATTTTGGGTTTAATGCTAATCAACAAATGTTAGCAGAAGTGCCCAGTCCTTCCTGAGTGCAAAAATGTGATTCAAAGTTTATCTAAAGCTAATATGAAGCTTCAGCCATCTAAATGATTCAAATCACCATGTTTCTGTTGACAGAAAGGAGGCTCAGCTCATAACTGCGGCCAGCTGAAGGTGGGTCAGGTCATCCTGGAGGTTAACGGCATCTCCCTGAGAGGTCGGGAGCACAAGGACGCCGCTCGGATCATCGCAGAAGCCTTCAAGACCAAAGAAAAGGACCACATTGACTTCCTGGTGGTTGAACTGGGACTCTAGTATGAGGACTTTAAGCAGTTTGGCTTAAGGAGACACTTGGCTTGGCTTAAGGAGGGAACTGAATGAACTCCACATGATATCGTCATCTAATCATGGCCCTCATTTTAATTTCAGGGAAAGGATCATTTGAAAGATGTGTCTGCTATTTGTTGATTGCACTCTTCAGAGTTTTGCACAATGTCAATTCAGAAAGGGATATTATATTAATATTTGTTCTATTAATACTAGCCATAAAAGTCACACCTGGGTCAAATGCCATTTGTGAATGATTTTATTAGTTTAAAAACCATGAATGTCATGTAATTAGTACTGTTAGTACTAATACAGGGTTTGCCACAACAACTAGGGTAGAAACACCAGCTGAAGGTTGAAAACAACCCAGCAGTTTAACATTTCAATTCACTTTTACCTTTAAAAATGTGGTATTCATAATGTGGCTAAACTCTTGACTTCATTTCAGCAACTGATTTGGTGAGTGAAATATTATTATAACTGAGAAAGACAATGGCTAAATCTAGTAAAATAAAAAACAAAGTTGTAATAAACTACAACATTCCATTAAATGAGTTGCTAACTTAGCAAAAGCTTCAAGAAATTAGGTAAAATAAAAATGCAACGTTGCGTTTTATTTTCATTCATGTAAGTGGAAGTTCTGTGGGCTTACCAACTAGCTTAGCTAGCTAAATGGCTAATTTGAGTTTAAAACTTTAGCCGGGCTAACAAGCTAACCTGGATTAAAAATGTATCAACAGTCAGTTTTCACTACATCTTTACTGCAAGTATGAGACTTTATAATGTTAGTTTCCTTCTGTTCCAATGCTCATTTTTAGCGGGCTCTGGTCTAGTGATAATTAAGCAAGATAACTGGATGTTTATCATGTATCATTTTATTAAAACAGAAGGATTTTTCAGTGAAATCCAAACTGTAGCTGACTGACTAAAGAGGTGGCTCCACCAACTGGGAAAAAAAAAAGAAAATACAAAGAAGTTTTTACAAATATCATTTGACTCATGTTTGAACCCATAATTCCCATTTCAACCAGCATATCATAGCTTAATGAATTGACAAAATACAGTACGCTATGTCTCATTAATTTGCCTTAGAAGAATTTATTAAGAGAATTTACTGAATTGAAACTTAACAACTCACTAATCACCTTTGTGTCATTTTGGAGCTTCATTAAATTCTCTGTCCCCACAGATCTGCACATGAACATCTTCATGTTGACCAACAATGGTGCTTTTCTTTTCAGAGCATATATCTGTTTAACCCATCACATTTGTTTTCAGTATGTACATTTTGTAACACCTCTTCAGTATTTTTAATAGGATTGCCACACATATTAAATAGCTATGATACAAACATTAATGGAATGATAGCTTGTATATACTGTAGACTGCTTATAACCCCTTACATGAAAAGACTATATAACTTTTTATAATATTAAATAGTTTACAGTAGAAGAGCATTTATTTAATATTTTCCAAGATTATCATACTAGTTTACATCACATCAAACATCATTTTATTTCATGTCTTTCCCCCATAGCTTGACATACAGGACCATGCTCTATATAAAACCACATCCAAACACCTGCATAGCAGAGATCAATGAAGATCCTATATGAATTAGCATATCTATATCCTGCACTCTGTGGGATACTGATGAGGACTGAGACTCAGTAATGAATCATTGAACTGCTGATGCACTGTACAGGAAACACTGATCACTTATCGGCGTATCCTGTTGTAATTAAAAGCATGTGCACACACTGTGAGAGGCAGAAACAGAAAATCAAGCCCTCATTTAGGTTTTTTTTACAGTCAAAAGAGTGGATTTTATTCTCAAATGAGCAGATCAGAAAGCCATAATATGCACTGACTGTGAGCAGTGAGTACATCTGTCTTAATGAATAATGAAATACAGCTGCTGTTTACTCATCATGTATGTTGATTATATTTAAATTATCGTGCCCACCTACTGTAATATGTACGGTATTTTTGTCTAATGTTGTGCCTTGTTCACTAATATTTCCCATCTCAATTTCTCCAAATTATACATGTGACTTCATTTTAGAAATGATGTTAAAAGTCATGAGCATTCAGTAGCAATTTATAAGAATGATTAAGTCTTAAAGGTGCACGAAACTTGATTTAGAGTATTTTTTCCCATATAGACATGAAGCATTTGAAAAGTAAAGTATTTGAAGTTACATAATACTTTAAAGGACCAGTGTGTAGGATTTAGTGGCATCTTGTAGTGAGGTTGCTTATTGCAACCAGCTGAATACCCCTTCCCTTCACCTCCTGTTCCAAGTGTGTAGGTGAACCTGTGGTGGCTGCGAAACTCACAAAAAACATGAACTCTCTAGAACCAGTGTTTGGTTTGTCCATTCTGAGCTACTGTCCGACCCGCTCCCTATGTAAATATAAAGGGTTCATTCTAAGGTAATGAAAACACAACCATTCTTTTTTTCAGGTGATTATACACTAATTAAAACATACTCACACATATCATATTCAATTTCTGCCAAGTCAGTGCCACAAGATGCCACTAAATTCTACACACTGCACCTTTAAATAGCAACTAAAAATCACCAGGATTTATTCTGACTTTTTTTTTCATATTTCACTGAAATGAAAATAAATCAGGCAATAAGAATTCCATGAACCCCACAAGCTACAGCTGTAATATTAAATTATGTGTAGGTAACAAAATATATATTGCTGGCTTTTCACATTTAATTTGGGCAAAAAAAACAACTATTTTTGTATTCTATGTCTGCTTGTCTTGTTAATCAAAACCAAGTTGTAGTGGAAGGCATTTGTTAAGCTGTTAAGTATGTCTTCTTCCAAAAGTCTTCCCTGCTATGTTTGCACTAGCTTTGACCTTTGACCTCACTTAGAAATTCTATATAAAGCCATTTCAGTTGTTGTATTTGCTAGAAAATATTTAAGCCGCAAGTTTACATGTGCTGTTAGAGAAACGTCAAATAGCTGCCTTCATCTATGATCCTGGCTTAGTCACACACAGTCTGTACTTATCACTTTAAAGCTTCTCTGAACCTACCAAACGTATGACAGTGCAATACTAAATCACTGGTGTGCCCCTTTAAAAGCTTTTATTTATACATTGTTTTATTTATTTGTTTTAGCAGAATCATGTTGGTGTTTTCAGCAGAGTTTGCAGAAGCAGGACAGTCAGTGGTGTATGTGGCTTTCATATGGTCTGTTCCCTTAAAAAAATACTTATTCACTCTATAAGGCTGAGACATATTTTATTATCCTTTAACATAACTACAATCATAATCCAAAGTAATACAGTAGAGCCAAGTAATCCAGATGCTTTGAAATAATGTATTTTGGGCTGATTCTATTTATTGTGGTCATATTATATTTTTGTAATCTAATGATATAATCCCACTGCAGTGAGATGATAGTGATTGCTAGAGAAAATGCAGGATTTTAGGGATAAAGATGAATGAGTAATGCAACGTTTAAAGGTGCAATACACAAAAACTCAGCCTCGCTAGATGTGGCACTTTAGCACCAGCATCTCAAACCAAAATAAAAGCATGTCATTTACTCAATAAAGTTGAAAAAAATAAATAAAGTAGATTCTGAACCAACAGTTTATGAAACTCAGCTAGGCAGTGCTGATGAAATATGGATCAACATTTTGTTACTGGATTGCCTATTTCTCGCCTCAAATGTTTGCAAAAAAAAACTGTTTAGCTGTAATAAGTGACCCGGTACATAAACGCTCACATGCACGCTCACATGCACGTCAAAGAACAGAGAGGCTGGATTACAACAAACAAAGAGGGAGTGTGACTTCATTCTCTGCTCAGGACGCCATTACTCCACTATATCTTTACATGGCAAATTTGCTGACATCTACTGGGCCTGAGTGTTGTATACTGCATCTTTAAGTGTCTGGATTCAAGGATGAAGAGTTGGTGTGGAAAATACTGTAGAATTTAAAGCTGTGTAAATGAGACTATGTTTTGTTTTTGTTTTTTGTAAATACAAACTGTTCGAAGATGATACAGTATATCTTGTACAGAAAAGGCTGCACATAGATTTATAGAGGTGTAAATACACTACATGGTGAGAGGTTAGAACATTTTGCAATTATGTAATCCCTTTGTGGCTGATGTAAGCGCTAACATCTCTTGTGTGTTTTCCCCTTCCCCATGTCCTATCACAGCTGTCACACCACAGAAATATCCTTCAGAACAAGTCACTTATTCGTGTATTGGTTCTCCTTTTTTCTTAAGGAACAAGAAAGGTAAAAAAAAAAGGATGAAATACTTCTCAATACCCCCCCACCCCCACCCCCCCGACAGATTTCCTGAAAAAGACAGAATAAAAACAAGTCTGAGAAAACTAATGCAAGCACTGATTTGAAGGAGATTTTTTATTCATTAATTTATTTTACCTTAAAACCTGCTGCCAAATATTAATCACTAAAGCAAAGAATGCAGATTAACCCGCCACTGACAATAGTCCCTAACAAATGTACTATTTCCTCCGGCTTGAATAATGTTTGCTAAAACTACAGTGACCTGCTGTTTGAGGAAGTTACTGAAGCTTTTTTTAAAAACATGAAACCATGACCAGCCCGCATGTCCATGTAAATGTGGGCAATGTGAGTACTGAGTGGGTATCGGCTTGAACAATGAAAATTTTGCATGTCCCACATGGTTTCAGTAATATGGGCCCCACATGTGAAGCCCATGTGGGCTGACTGTATGAGCCCCACAAGGGATGTAAGTGGGCTAAGCGGGCATGGGCATAAACAGGGACATTTAATGGGCCCCATATTGCTTCAGTAACATGGGCCCCATTTAAGGTCCATTCTGATCCCACTTAGACCTCATATGGGCAATCATATGGGGCCTACATGGGTCTCACCCAGTTGGGCCCCACCTGAAACCCAGTCAGAACCCACTTGTATGGGCATACACAGGTGAGGCCACCATGGAAGCTGTGGACAAACCCACATGGGATCCATATTACAGCCCACTTTTAACCATTATGGGGCCCACATTGACATGCTGGCTGGGCATATATTTCTGAGCTGGTTTTAAAGATTTACATCTTCAGTAGGAATGATGGGCTTGAAGCAGAAAGCCACAGACAGGGTAGGAACATCAGAATCTGTTGAGAGATGCTGATTTAGGTATTTTCATAGAATTTGTTGACAGTAAAAAAACATCATTATCCTTTAACACTACAAAAGTTAAAGTACTACCATAATGGTTTGGGAAACCTTATTATATTCAGGTAGTGTGAAAATTCCCATCACTATACACTCCTTCCAAGCCACAGTATAATTCAGCAAGCACTGAAATGAACCATGAGACAGCATCTGACTTCCATAACCTCAGGCTTATTCTACTCATAATAACCATAATGCACGACATAATGCTTAGTTCAGAGAGGTTTTTGTATTACGGAGCCTGAGTGAAAAGCTGAAAAGTGCAATTTCTTGGTGAGGTTGTAAAATGCAACCAAACACCTCAGATATTCAGCCTCCAGCATGCCAGAAACAGAGGAGATACCCCTGCAGACTCACATCTCTCACAGAATTAAATGAATTGACACATTAAAACACAACATTGTTCAGCTAAGTCCCACTGCCTCACATGTACAGTCAGCACACACATCACATTTATTGTCCACAAATTATAAACAAATAAAAAACTATTTGGCGGTCAGATGGTATGCAGATGGAAGATGGAAATATTGATACATCAATATGTAAATCCATCAAACATTATTTGCATAATGTGGTTAGGGTCAGGATTAGAGTTGCACATCAGTATGCTTCAACAGAAGTGCTTGGTTTGCTGGTCAAACAGTGGCTGTTGACATTCCCTCGTCTTTCCAATGTAAGTATGTCATATATTACGTTGACCGCATATACAATTCTTTTAACCCTCCTGTTGTCCTTTGGTCAAATTTGACCCGTTTCCAATTATTTCATCAAATTGCCTGAAAATCACATGGATGGTTACATATTACATTCTTTACAAGTATAATTATCACTACTTTAATTGAATTGGGTGATAATTTGTACTTTATATAAACAGTATAAACCAAATCAGGTCAATTTTGACCCAGGAGGACAACAGGTTTCAAAACAATATCCTGACTAAATGTTGACATATACCAGTTAGTTACAATCCATCCACTGTTTCTTTCCTGCTGTTCTTAAATTTAGTTAAAATAATTCATAATTTTTGTAACTAAAAAATGGGGTATGATTTAATTTAAATGAGGCCTGTTGACCATTTTTTCTAAAAAAAAAAATAAGTGTAACACTTGTGGTAATAAGGTGGAATAAAGTTGGCTAAAAAGGTCTAACACAGAATTGGGTGTATACTTATAATAAACACTTTATTAACAGTCATACCAGGTAAAATTGACCTGGGAGGACAATTGGACAATTGACAGGATAACTGGAAGGTTCAATTTCAAAACTAATAAGCATACCTACTTCACATAATTGGCCAGGTGTGTGGAGGTGAGATAGTAGGAAGGGTATGAATCTCATTTATCCAATGACTTCCAACTACTTCCTTCACTTTTCATGTGAACAACTGAGTGCAACACTATGAATATCTGAAAGTATGCACTGTTATTCTCATTTGTTTGATGTATCACGTCTCGCCCCTCTATATGATGGACAGCTTTTAACTCGCCTTCAAGTGTAATCAGATGTGTTCAGACATCACATTATAAAATGTTTGTTTCAAGCATACCCTGGCCTTGGGTTAGCTTAAGCCTGACCATATAAAGAATAGAAGTAATAGAGAAGGAAGGAAAATGAAGGAATGTAATTAAAAACTTATTTGAGATTGTGTAGAACTAAATTACAATATCAGCTGAAATGATTCCTTTGTGACCAAATGATCTATTGAAAAAAAAAATACAAGACTTACAACCAAAAGCACAACTTATTTGAATAGGCATAAAAAGAACCAACCCCCACCCACCCATACCCCGAGCACAATAACACACACTCAAACCCAGGATGTTCACTGTTGGTTACCAACACTTATGCGTCTCCAAATACACACACACACACACACACACACACACACACACACACACACACACACACACACACACACACACACACACACACACACACACACACACACACACACACACACACACACACACACAGAGGAAAATGAAGAGGTTCTATAAAAATCCTTTAGAAGGAAGGGAAGATCTTTCAGTAAGCTGACTGAATATCAGCTGAAATTACTTTTTAATCTTGAGTTATGTTGATTTCTGCCCAACGCTAGTTATTTTCAATGAACAATTCGTCGTTTGCTATGTCAGAACACTTAGTTGTCTTGTTTTTAGAAGCCCAAACCCCAAAATGCTCAATTCACAAACAGAGAAAATCAAATCCTCGGAATGGAAAAGATGGACAGATTGTTTGGCACTGCTTAGTAAATGACTTACTGCTGAATGATGCTGTTGTTATTATTCCAGAAGTGTACTAACTTCAGATGCATTATCAGTTCATGCTGCAGACCCAGCAAAGACAAGTAACTCAGCTCCCTAATTTCCTTCTGTGTGACGTTTCTGTGCTGTATGAAGTCAATGTGTGGGCTTAAACCGTTCCTCATCATCTACAGGCTCTGAATATACTGTAGTATGATTTCTGCATTGAAAGCACAGTGAGGCTCCAATTAAAATAATGTTACTGGATGCAATAAAAGCTTCACTGGATCAGTAACTTTAACAGTCGTGCCTCTGCTCACTCACTGCTTTAAAATGCGACACATACACTGAGCTATTGCTCTGCTTTAAAGCAGGAGGACAATCTCATTTATATTGAGTTGGCTTACATTCCTTTTTCCATTAGTGGACTTTGCTGATTTCACCACATGCTATTCGTACTAACACAGAGGAATCTGCAGCAGAGATGTATATATTGTATTCTGATTTATAAAAGTAATGACAGGTTATAAGGACAGAAAAACATTCATCTTATCTTTATCTACGTAAAGCCTGACATCATTTTATATCTGAAATAAAATGACAGTAGAATTTATTATTTGTAACAGGCGGTAGACCTGTGAAAAAATATAAAAGAAACTCAAGTTTACAAATGTGGGGGGGGGAAAAAGATTTGTGGTTGTAGGAAAAAAAATTGAGTGTCTAAATGAAATAGGAGTGCAAATAACACATTGAAATTAAAGACAATTCAGCTTTCGGAACATTTTGAGTACAGATTAAAGCAGAGAACTGCATGTGAAACACTTTATGCACACAAACACACACACACACACGAGTGCAAATACAATTTCACCCCTTGCTTTTAAAGCTGCCATGTGTTTGCGAGTGTTTTTGTTAGGAATCTGCATTCTCTCCCCTCCCCTTTGTGGTTGTCTCTGTGTGTGTGTGTGTGTGTGTGTGTAACCTCCCTGGTTCCTCCCTTGCTGGTTCTTCACACCTGGCCTCAATCATCTCGTCTCCACACCTGGCCTCAATCACCTCATCTCCACACCTGGCCTCAATCACCTCATCTCCACACCTGGCCTCAATCACCTCATCATCTCAACAAGCTGCTGCAGTATTTAAGACCAGTTCTTCATCCCATTCATCGCCAGATCGTCCGTTTACAACACCTTTAAGAAATGGACTGTTACCATAAAGGAATGATCCACTTTATCACTACAGACACACTATGTTTATGTCTTTTGGTACATTCCTTGACTTATTCTCATAAAAAACAGATTTAAAAGACCAATCCATGACCAGTGAGGAGTGAGATATTAGACCGGAACACCACCTGCCTCCTCCATTTAACATCAGTATCCTCACTGTATCTTAACCTTTCCCTCCCACTTATATATAGCTCATTTGTTAAAGAGAAATATGGCTGTGGGAGAGAAAAAAAGGCCTCTGTGGTGTACCTACAGCACTCTGCACTTAGGATAAATGGGACATGGGGAATAAAGACTGAAACTTGAGCATTGTGGAATTCCCTGTGTATATAATTGACAAGGTGTTGTGGTTATATAAGCCTGTGTTGTATTCTTTGCCGTGCTACCTCAGCAGAGGTGGACATCATCTATTGTAAGCTTTATCTCTTGAAAATACTGGTTTCCATAGTGTTGAAATGACTCAGATCATCTTATACCATCTCTCTGCCTGCGGCCTTGATTGCACTACAGCGTTGTATAAATGGAGCATGCAGATGGATAGCAGAGCACTATTCCCAACAGATTTCTGCAGGGAATGTACAAGGTTGTTTGTTACTGCTTATATCTCAGTCAGAATAGCGTTTACTGTGCAGGTAGAATACAATCCAGTGAGGATTTCTGTTGTTGACTTCTCCTCCTGTACTGATGAGACCTCCAGACAGCTCACTGATTTACCTTCTAGCTGTTTTTATCACCAGAAAAAAAAAAATCATGTTGATCAAAACCTCAATGCAGCTTTTAAAGAAAAATGACTCAAAAATCTAAAAATAGTATTTCCGTCTCTGAGTTCACATGCTTCAAAGCTCTTATAATGGAAGCGCTTCATCTTTCCCACGCTTTCAACAGCTTCCATCAGGGTTTGGCAAAAGCTCCTTCTAGTGGCTTTATGAGGAATTACAGATGTTCTTCTCTAAGGATGCAGATGTTGCAATGGAAAGACCAATCTTTATGAATACAAATATAATCAAAAGAGACCATTGGTGAAAAGTAGTGCTATTTATCATTTTTACTACTTTAATACTCATGCTCCACTACAGTTCAGAAGAAAGTATTGTACTTATTATACTTATTTGATAGCTATAGTCACTAGATGGCTCAGATTAACTCATTAGGGACTCATTTGTGCTAAAGGTTGATAAGTGTTGGATGTAAATCATAAATAGTCCAGAATAGTGCAGAATAGTCCAATTTGAATGTAAGGATGCAGGATTGGATGTCTTTATATTTTGCCCAGAGCCATATAAACCAACCAATAGGGTATTCTTACACTTGAGTACGTCTGACCCAGGTTCCCCTCTTTTAGATGGTTAATGATCATTTTAAAAAACATTAATTATCATGAAATATAAAGTATAAACTGAGAACTTTGCTTACAGATTTCCTCTTCACCAAAACAGTGTGGTATAACATTTTTACAGAGACAGCCCGGAAATCCAGAAGGAGATCAGAGTTGAACCACCACATGGTGGGCAACTCATTAGAATATCTCCCTCTGGAGGTTTTCCAGATATTTCCAACTGGTAGGAGACCCCTGGATAGACCCAAAACCTGCTGGAGGGATTGCAAATCATGTGATCTCAGTGCTTTGAAGGATATCTTGGACACCCTACATAGCCTCTTACTATGCAACCCAGACCTGCATAAGCAGCAGAAAGTGGCTGGATGGATGATTGCCAAACTGGGGCTTTTAGTGCCCAAGAGGTTCAGAGGCCTCAGAGTATTTGTCCACTTTGTGCATTTGTAATCAAGCCTTTGTTACTGTGAACACTCCATTTTTCTATACAGATAAACCTCCGAAGTATATTGTTGCAAATGAAACAGTTCAATGAAGTAGTTCACATTAGCTTCACTAAACATTTTAATGTTCTTGTCTAAACTTAAACCTAAACACATTTTACATATGAATTTAACAAAACATGAAGGTCATATAGAAATAACAAATGTCATAATGTGCAGCACAATATTGCAGACTTGCTCATCCCTGTAGTGGTGTCCATGAATCTTTCTCCTGTTGTATTCGACAAAACGGTTCTGACATGTATTCAAACCTAAGAAAACGAAGCTTTTTCAAGTCATTGAAACTGTTTTAACCCTTACCTACTGTTCACTCTGACAGTAAATTCCCCCCATAAAAAAAGTCTTTACCAAATTTTGAACCACAGATGTGTTTAGAAAGCATCAATAGTCAATCCAACGGATCAATAAATGTGTGATCAGCAGTAAAGAAATGATGTTAACGACACAGTTTAATGGAAGCCACTTTATTAGCTTAACACAGATCTAGTACTTTTCACGAGTGAGGAAATAAAAGCACAGACTTGTGATAATACTGATATCTCTCTTCATACACAGTGGATCACTAGTCACAGAGAATCACTACACAATAATGACAAATGACAACATTATGGTCAAACACTGGGAAGAAAAAGGACACTGTGAACCTCTACAGGACATAAACACACTGCCGAAAACACTGCTGTGTATTGAGACAATACAAAGGAAAGAAAAAACTCAACTATACTGTATATTTATCTGTCAAATGCTGAATCTACAGCTAAATATACCATTGGAGTAGCCTTGCATAAGCATTTCCAAGGTCAGAAAATGTTAATCAGATTATTTGCACAGTATGGAGTGGAAAGCACTATAATAAAACTGGCATGCTCCAACAAAATAAAATAAAATGAAAGGAGAGTATGGGTAATTGATGAGGGAGAGATTATTATAGAAGTGTATACACAGAAAATTAATCAAATCCATGAGCCTTTAATGGAATTTGTCCCATTATAAGTGAAACACTGGAGTCCCAATGTACACTTTAACTAGCTTATATTTAAAACCTGCAGTCCCTGAATCTCACCCTGTCATCTACAACTACTCCACACACAGATATTAACACATTACAGACAACATTCAACACAAATCCAAATCTCTTCCGATACATTCTGACCAACATCGACGCACTTGTTAGATTCAACACACGGTGACTCAGAACACAGTTTGGTTTGTTAGTGAACTTAATTGTACACAACATCGAGTCTATATGTGATGTGTCATGCTTGGGGAAGGGGGTAGTTATAGCTTGGACTGTATTGCTGCTGTGTGTATGTAGGCTTAGAGGGGTAGAGGGGGGTGGAGCGCACTACAGGAGCTTCTTAGCTGGTCTGCTCTTCTTTCTCCAGATCTTTGAGGGTTTTTAGAAGGCGAGAAGGGGTGATGATTTGAGTTGAACCTGAAAGACACAAGTGAAATACTGTAAATACAAGATAATAATGTGTGAAGGATTGCCTCATGTTTCACTGACAGGGTCCTATTGGTCATGATCTCCAAACTCATCCATGTGTCCCCAGTTTATGACCACTCCAACATTCTGTTCTAAAAGCTAAGCAGACTGCTTCAACTGTCAGTAGATCTGAAACTCATATAAAAGCTTTCTTGATGGATAATTCTGGGTTTTTATGACTGAGGTCTTCAGATCAGGGAAAACAGGGATGTCTGTTTTTTATTTGCGAGTTCAATATAGATGTAGGTTTGCTCTTGCATGCACCCATAAGGGCCACATGCCATATCCTGCTCTGTCTACACCAAGCAGGTAGTTCCAGGTCTGACAAGTGAAGCCCATGGGGAAGTGCCTTAAACCTGCATTATCTCTAATGGCCAGCAGGGGGTGACTCTACTGGCTCCAAAAAGAAGTCTGATTTTATGGAAGTCTATGGTACAATATCCCTACTTCACACTCAATTTATTCCTTCAGTAAACACTTTGCTAATGAGTTTATGATCTCAATCGTTAGTTTCAAGCTTTCTTCGATACAACATGACGTTAATTTAGTAAATTAAGGTCCCATTTAATTTATACTTGACGATAAAACAGGGTATGCTTTAGGGCATGGTTACATTGTGATTAACAAGTCGCTACCATAGCGACAACATTGGTTAGGTAACATAACTATATTGTAACCCCAGATTCACAAAGTATAAGTGTGTTTCAGTGTGTTTTCTGTTCATGAAAGTTAATTAACAAAGGTTTTGGTTGTACTAAAATACCCTGAAAGGAGTCGGATGTTCAGTTTTTCCAGTAAGAACATTTTGTTTTAAGGGTCTTAAATTTAATATTCGCATTCAGGATCTAGATGTTATCTTAAAATCTAGATTTAAAATAAAAATATCTACCATTATGTGTTTCTTTAAGGATTGTAGTGACTGAGCTCACGTTTTGTTTGTTTGCCTCTCATGGTACAGACTAATGTTTGTTATGTGCTACCAACAATGATTATGTGGTCCTGGAAGTGCACAGCAATAGGTTCTCCTATCACATGGATAATTTTAGGGTCTTGGCTATTCAACTATTATGTTGACAGCAGTACAATGTGCATAACTGTACTGTACTGTCAACTGTATGTATTAAGACTGAAGGAGAAAACACTCCAGCCCTTCACCAACAGATCAGCATTGAAACATCTCCAGCAAAGATTTTCAGAACCTAGCAACACATTTAGAGGCAAAAGTACAGTTACATCATTCTGTGTGAGGATGTGGCTGCACATAGAAGAAAAATGATTTGGGAATAGAAAAGAGAAAACAACACAAGAAAGACAAACAACAGTGATGTTGCAAGGAAACAAATCACACATTGGAGGGAACACAAAGGTACAATACAACACCACAGACTGACAGAAAAATGACTAGCCAAAACATGACGAGGATAGATATTTTTTACACATGGAGTGGACATGGTGAAAATATAAAATATAGAGTCATGTTGTGTTTAAAGAAAGTCAAACCTTGATAGTTTTATAAAGACTTGGAGGAGGGAAGAAATGCATGTATTGCACACTTTAGAGTACAGTCTAGACCTGCTCTATGTGTTAAGTGCCTTGAGATGACTTTTGTTGTCGTACAAGTAAGGATTGATTGATTAATTGATTGATTGAGTGAGTGAGTGAGTGAGTGAGCGATTGATTGATTGATTGATTGATTGATTGATTGATTGATTGATTGATTCTGGTCAACTGATATAAAAAGTTAGGAAGTTACAGCTGACTACAGTCACATCCTACAGCAACAGTTATTTTCTGCCAAATTGTTGTCACATTTGACAAGGTTCTGATGGTCGCTACTGACACCAGTATATTGTTAAGTAGTGCCACTGCTTTGGTTACCCTATTTGCAGGCTACTGAGTAGACATCAGTGTTTGTCACTAACGAATGAACATTACTCTTTTGTCAATTACCTTTCAGTTCAACTGAAATGCCTTCCGTTACAACTGATACCAAACAATCAGACTCTTAAATGCATAATATTTCAGTTAGTTATTTATTCTATTTCTCTTGCACTTTGGTCCTAAGAAACGCAATTTTGTTCTGGTGTATGTATTTAATATATATGGTTGGAATGATTTGAATTTAAATTTGAATACTGCCATGCCATAATACAAAATAGTTTTTTTCAATAGTAGCTGTAAATGCTTTTAAATAGTTTAGATAAAAATATTTCATAATACTATATGAGCACACTTTGACAGTGTATATGAGCACATTTTACTAGTATGTGTGAAAGCTTTCAAGAGTTTTAATGAGAGTGTTTCAGTATGTGTGTGTGTGTGGTTTTCAGTGTAGTATTTGAATGAGTTTTGAATGAGTAGCATATGTTTATGAGAGAGGAGAAGCACATGTATATGCATGGTGATACTGAATAATGTCCCTAACAGCTCCTCATACAAAAGAAGGATTTATTGTTCTGCTTTTATACGATTGTTTCACTTTTGGGAGAGAAAAGGCTTCAAGGTTGAGAACTTGCTTCTTCCTCGATTAATGGTATCTCAAGGTTGTGAGAGACGAATGTGAAAGTGTGTTTCATCTTCAACAAGTCTTTTTCCAAAAATAGGTGCTGTGAAAATATTACAGGACTGCATACAATGTGTCATATGACCACATCTAGATGCAATAAATGTATGATGACGGATTGTACAAATAACAGTAGATAACAGAGCTCGCTTTCAGACCGTCTCTCACTGCTGGCATTCATGGTGTTGTTCCACTCTACGCATAAAAAGTAAGGGCGGTAGTGGTGTGAGGAATGGAGAAAAAAAAACAGAGGTGAAGAGAAGTTCAAATCGTGCTTATTTCCACACCTTCACACACACCTGAACCAAATGCTGCAGAAAGTGGACATGATTGTTGAATTGTTTAGGAAAGTTATAAAAAATGATTGGATGCAGTCACACCAGAACTGTCCAACTTCTTTCATAGTGTAGAATGCATAAGTTACAGGGAAGTTCACCAACAAGACAGTCTACCAAAAACACTGACAGGAGGAACAGGGTTAGATAATTCAGCATTTGAGTACTGATGAAAAGACAACAAATACTAAAATGGCTCAAAAGTGGGTAAGATGGAGGATGATTAGGCTGACACAGGGAAACTAGGATTCACAAATCACATCATGACTTGAGTATTTACTTCTCAACATCTTTTCACTCTGCCGGTGGCTCCTCAGTGCCCTCTGGTGGGGCGTTGGGGTCCAGGAAGTCTGGGTGCTGTAGTTCCTTTAGGTACTTAGTTGGAGTGAGAATGTGGGTGCCACCTACAGAGGACAAAAGCCTGAAAGCTGAACTCTGACTGAATCCTGGAGCTCTGGATGAAAGCTTATAAGAAACACAGCATCACTGTGAAAAAGGATGACTTCAGGAAATTCGTATCATAAGAAAATTACAAAACGCTGCATGCTAATGCTTTCCTCAGAGGTCAGTATGACTGTAGGCCTCATGAAAGTCAACCTGCTGATAGATTTAGCAGATTCAGTCGTTCTCCCTCCTTCTTCCTGCATCTGACACTGCATCCGTTCCCTGAGAGTCACAACAACATATCAGCTCTCACACACAACGTGATTAAGGCCAGCTCTGCTGAATAAGCAGCACAGGAACATAAATACAAGATTTCCAAACAGACACATCAGCAAGATCCAAACCCTCAGGAGGAATTACCCAGCTTTTATCTATCTATACCAGGATATATTCACAAAAACTATTGTCAAGCCTCTATATGAATTATGTAATGAGTATTAGATCAGAGGGAATAGAATAGAAGATAGAAGTCTGTCATGTTATATTATAATGTTTGTTTATTTTGAATTTATGTACAGCTGAGTATATATAAAAACGTGTATCAGCTGCACAAAAATAAAAATATGATGATTTTTTTTTGTATATTCGGGTTCACATTAGGAAAAGTCTGGCTAATAGAAATGTGTATAGGATGTATTTTACAGCTCTCAAATGTAAATATAGGTCACATTTGACCCTGAACAGTATGTAAGGGTTAAAATTGTAATTCTTTATGTTCAAATACATTTAAAAAATAAAGTTTAATTCATACTTTGGCCATACAGTAAAAATGTGAAAATCTTAGTGTCCCCAATTTATGTATTTTTATTACAAATGATCATAAAGCTGATCAATACTTTACAAGTTGAAAACCCTATATTATGTATATTATGTATATACATGAAATACAAATTATGTCCTGCCACTGTAATATTATATTAGTGTTAACCCCCATGAATATTAAGGTTAGAGTAAAGTAAGATACTATACCCTCCCAGTACCTCCCACTCCCACTAATAAGACTATAGTTACAGATTATTTTACACAGAGACTGTTTTGTATATAGTATTTTAATTGATTAGATTATTTATTATTTATTTAGATACATTTCTCTCTAGGGGGATCAATATAGGTACCTACCTACCTACACTTTATGTGCAATTTATTGCCAAAAAAAATCAAATGAAAATTTAAATAAAGTTTTAGGACTTGGGAGAAAAAAAACCTCAAGCAACAAACCCTGGATCCTACATTTTTCATACTGCAGCTCGACAGCATCTTAAATAACCCTCCTGTCTTCTTTCAAATTCCACTCCTCAACTTTCTAATACAGAGATTCTGGTACAGATGTGTTGTCATCAAGCTCCAGCTCACATCATCAGGGTTAAAGCTCCTCCACAGCCACACATATCAGCTGTTATCAACCAATTAACCCTTTAAAGACTGCTAACAGGACAGCAGTGGACTCACCAATGACGGCCTCCCACTTGCCGTTGGCCTGAGTGACCTCGTACACGCAGCGCATCTCGCTGTAGGTGATTCCTCCGATGATGAAGACGATGATCCTGGGGCCCGTCTTCATCTCCGTGGGTCCCCTGTTCTTGTGCCAGTTACCATAGCGAGCACTGCTAAATGAGAAACACATAGATACACAAAATATTGAAAGATAGTTTTTTTTTTACCAGTGCTGTCAATAATGTTAAACTCTTATTGAAGTCATTTGTTACTTAAAGGTTAGAGTAATACACATAAAATGACTAACCTTGATGGAGCGCTGGCTTTGGAACTTGCTTGTCTCTGGGAAATGTACGGGTACTGCTTGATGTCAAGTTTGTCCTCAATGGCGTCCTGTTGTAACACAAGTTGCCAAAGTTTACATGAGAGGTGAATTTAGGCTCAGTTTATAGAGACTAGATTGATGTCTCTGGGGGAAGTAGGGTGATTCCAACATTATGTGCTGGTCAGTGATTTGAATCCGGTCTGGAGCATACAGTATATGTTGGTCATTTTTCACTCCCAATTAATTCCAGTCAAAATGACCTACTTTCACTCGGGACTCACTGGTTCTCCTGTAATTGAAATCCTATCTGGAGCAGCATCCTTGTATTTTGAAGAGGCTCTCTGAGTTTCTTCCTTCTGCTGTATTTTACCAGCTGTGTGTGAAATCTGACTTTTGTGTGAAACTGGAGGAAGTCAAACTGTTTTTGCTGATCTGATAGATGGAAACATGCTACAACAAGTACAATAAAGAAAACTGATATAAGAGCAAGACATTTTAAAAGCATCACATGGACTGTTGTAATATCAGATACAACCTTTTTACACCAGATTTGTTGACACGTAAAAATGTGATGATTCTCAGGAAGGTTCTGCGGCTTTTTTAACCTCAAGATTTCTAATTGGGTTTTTGGAGGTTTATTGGTGATGGACACCAGAGGTTATGATGTCCTCATGAAGTGTAAGACTTTGTTAAGATTTGACTGAGTTATAGCTGAGAGAAGGAGGATGATTTTTGATGCATCTTTTCTCACCCTCACATCTCCAGCATCCAATCCTGCTGAGAGTCTGTTACACTGCAGATTTGTCATTAAGGTTGCAAAGGGGCAGAACATTTCTGAAAAATGAAAAAAATGAAACTTTCCATGGGAAGTTAAGCTGGGGAATTTTTGGAAATGTTTTCAAGTTTGAAACTTTCCATTGGAATATATGGGAATGAACAGGAATTAACTGGAAATTTGGGGTAATCTATACATACGTAAATATAAACATTTGGATTTGTCATAAGCAGACATACATGCATGGAAACTAATACAATTTTAATAAATTCTTTCATTGAAAGAATTGGGTTCAAATGTGTGGCTTTTCAATAGTCAATAGTCCACGGTTCTAGAAAATCATGTGTGCATGTGATGGAGGAATGCACAGTGCATGTAGGGGGTGTGGCCCTGCAGTAAGTAATGTACTATGTGCATGTGATGGAGGAATAGGGAAGTTATTCAACTGAATTTGCATTAAATCTGGTTGTTTTAAACAAGATTATGCTACAAGATGTTTTTTTCTAACTACATTTAAGTTCCCTGTTATAGACTAACATGCAATTATGTACATTTCCAGTTTATTTCTGTTAATTCCCACATGTTAATTCCCATGGAAAGTTTCCAACTTCCCAGAATTTTTCAACCCTATCTGTCATGGACTCAGTTTTGCACTTTGCAGTTCAGTTTTGTTGGCTCATCTGTTCAGTTTGTTTTGTACTTGTAAAGAATTATCACTACTTGTAACATTATTAAAACCTTGTCAACATGCATATCTGTTGCAGTTAAAGCCGCTATCCTGTAGCACTTTAGAAAGATGTCTCATGTCGGTAGAAGTTTGTAGTCGTACTGCACTAAATGCAGGTCAAGGTAACAGGAGAGGAGATTACCTCCATGAGATCCTTGACGAGAGGAGTCCACCTGGAGAGCTGGTAGGTCTGCTCACTGACTCGCTCCTTGCGGTCGGGCTTCTTGGCTTTCTTGACAGTGACCTGTGGCGACACACTCATCAATAATGCTTTCGCTTTCTAACACTCAGTAGTTAAGAAATCCTCATAACTACTAACTTATTAAAACTATCAACTATTCATTTCACTAAAACACATGTCAATAGATACAGAGATAATTTGTAGCACTTATACAAAAGTATAACATTTTTAAATATTTTAATTTTTGTGCATTTTGGGCCACTTGAGGAAAGTCATCAAGTATATAGTAGTAGTATAAGACATTTAGGGTGTTTTTACAGCAGTTAAATTTGACCCAAACAGTAGGCAAGGGTTAAAAGACAAGTGGATATAGGTATATATTAGATCTCCACCTGAAAATGACACAATCTTTTAAAAAAGCTATTCTCTTGAGGTGTGAAGCAGATGTCTACAAGTGGATGCTTGGAGTTTGAAAAGCTTTGAGTCAGTAAGGGAGGTTCTAACAGAGGACACTGGTTGGATCATGGGAAGCGTAGCATCCAGTGTTGACCCTCACTAAGAACTTTTCTCTGTTTCTATACAAAAAATTGCAACACTAAACACTTTAGGGAGTTCAGGATGAGACTCGGGTCCTGGGCCAGGACGGCTCACCTCAGAGATAATGGGCATGCCCAGGTGGGCCATGTTGGAAATGATGTCACTGTCCTCTGGTGGGATGTTGGCATGCTGAAGCAGCTTACACAGGTTCTCCTCAGACACACCTGACTCACAAACACATGCAGCAGATCTTTACAATCCATACATGCAACACACACTCACACACATGCATGACAGAATGCACATTCACGCATATGCTGTCATACATGTAGACATGAGGGAAAGTGAGGATGGAGCACTAAAGAAACCAAAGAATAAAACATGAATATACAGTATGAATATCTGAGATTCAATTCAGAATTACAGCAAAATACCAGAACAGTGCTTTACTCATCATTCAGCAGGATCTTCCCAATGTCATTACTGATGTGAAGGAGAACCGACTGGACAAACTAAACAAATCAATAGAATATAGAAAATAAACAGTGGATATCTGACCATTCTTCAGGAAGATGTAGAGCAGGATAATGCGGATCTTGTCAGACACGCTGACGTTGGTGTCCAGTAGAACGGGTACAATCAGTCTCATGGGATCCTTGATCTTCTCTCCCTCTGCATCCGTGCTCATCGCCAGATCCTTAACAGACAGGAGGGAGAGAGCGAGGGATTCAGCTTCGGGTGTTAGAGGAAAGACGTGGGTATGAACCCTTTTGTGGCTGCAGCTTTGGACACGGCGAGGCTAGTTAGGTTAAATGACATCATCATCGTCTGTCTGACTTACCTGCTCTACACGACAGAGTTTGTCCACAGTTCCCTGGTAGCGGTTCATACAGTCTTCAGCCAGGTGGAGATGGGTTGAGTACTGAGGTCAGAGAAGACACATGCTGTTAGTGTGTTTTCCACACACAGAGAACAATCAGTAATATTTGCTGGATGGGAAATCTTCAAAATAAAGTTGAGCTCCAGAAAATAAAGTGTTAAGAGATACATTTTGCTGAAAGACAGTTTATTAAGAAAGATTTAAACCTGATTATCCAGGTCTCCACACATGCAATATCCATATATGTATATATGTGAGTGGACAGTAGGGCTGGGCTATGTATCAATATTATATCGATATCGTGATATGACACTAGATAGATTTTGGATATCGTGATACAACGTAAGATTTGTCTTTTCCTGCTTTTAAAGGCTGCTTTACAGTAAAATGATGTCATGTTATGAATTTACCAGACTGTTCTAGCTGTTCTATTTTTTGCATTTACATACTTACATACTCATTTTATCCACATTACTGATGATTATTTATCAAAACTGTCACTATATAAATATTATGTGAAGGCACCAATAGTCACGATATCCATATTGAGGTATTTGGTCAAAAATATTGTGATATTTGATTTTTTCCACATCGCCCAGCCCTGGTGGACAGTTAAATTGAATCAAGTTGTACAGTAAATCTGGCAGCTGGATCTTTAACCTGATCTACTTTGGATGAAAACACTCATCAAATTGCAACCTGAGGTGTTAGACTGTACAGGAACATTGCAGCTCTTACCTTGCTGAGCTCTTTCTGATACTGAGGCATCTTCTTCAGCATCTGAGCCAGTTCCTTCATGGTGGTCTGGAAGATAGATGAAATGATATAAATCACCTGAAAGCTACAGTTTAAGCATATTTTGCAGATGTAAAATATAAAAAATGTAATTATATTCCACAACATGATGTATTGTTCAGTGAAAAACATCTTTCTCTTTCTATTTCAGCCTTTAGAGTCCATTCATTTGAAGTTTTTAAAAATAATTCAACATTCAAATCAACTTTTCTCAAGTTCTCTTCTGTTTCACATTATACCTTATTCCTCTATTTCTACAGACACTCATTTGTAGAATATTTCGGTTTAAGTAAGAACAGGTTGAATTTGTAACTGCAAAATAAGGTTTTTTACATTCAGTTATAGGCACATGTTTTTATGTTGGAGCTTTCAGCAGATGAATCTGACTACCAATATAATAGTTAGGAATTTAATCAGCTCCACCTCTGCTCACGTATTGATGCACTGATCATGACTGGTGAATACAAGTCCTGACAACTGCTTGGAAAACTGTTTGGCTGGTGCTCAGATTCAGGAAGTTAGATCAGAAAGGATATCAGGCCTCATGCAGGAATACATTCATTCTTAAATGGTATTTGTAGCCTTGTACTAAGACTTTAATAAGTCTTAGATTAATATTTACAAGCGGTCAAGACTCATCATATTTGTCATGAGTGTCTGTCTTTGTCCATAGGGCAAAAAACACACAAATCAAAATGCAGCTTTTCATCTGAATGAATTTGAAGTTTAAAATATGATATTAAATTAACTAGAATACAATATTGTACAGTGTATACCAGATGAATCAAATGTCTGGCTAAAAGACAAAGTTTTGAAGGTGTTATTTCTTCTCTCAAATGTAAAAATGGGTCAAATTAGACCCTGAATAGCACGTAAGGGTTAAGTCATTTTACTGTAAATATGTTCCAGTAATGTGCACCATAGTAAAGTTCCAGGCTTGAATCTTGAGGTTGTTCTTCTACCTCTGTGTGAGTGTGTGAAGGACAGTGGTGAAAGCTGTAACACAGTAACACATCCTGAAACCAGAGCTCAGCGATACAGTGTGTCCTCTACCTTTTCTCCACTGTTCATCTTTTTGCTGGCAGAGAAATCTTTCAGAGAGCGAGTCACGGCTCTGGACAGGAAGACAGGAGAGGACAAAATAAAAGTCAGGAAATGGAAAGTGTGTTTGATGAATGAAAACAGAGTAGGGTCTCTTTTTGCTAAATAGGACTATGTGACAAAGGTGTAGGTATGTGATAGAGGAAGGTGCATCTGTGTTTTCTTAATTCCACATATTGTACATATGCTGTGTATGTGTATGTGTATGTGTATGTGTATGTGTATGTGTATGTGTATGTGTATGTGTATGTGTGAGTGAGAGTGAGAGTGTGAGTTGAAGCCACTCACGTCGACACCTCTGCGATGTGTTTGTGTCTCAGACTCAGCCACAGGTCATCATCCTCATCCAGCAACACCTCCTTTGTCCTCGTCTCCCCCATCCCGCTGGTCTCAAAACTGAGAGAGGGGGTGAGACAGGTTTACAGAGTTTAGAGTGTGCGTGTGTTTGTGTCTTTATTACATGATTGAAATGACAGCATCTGCCTGTGTTCAGTGAAATCCTGACAGCTGTGTGACCTCCTTCGGTAACGTTTCTGGTTCTCTACCTGTACACGTCGTTCTCGATGCCCAGCAGGTCGTAGGCCATGGCCTGCAGCGTGAGCTCATGCAGGACAGGGGTCACTGGATCAAACCCGCGGTCCAGGATCAGCAGCTGAGTGCGAGACTTGTCTGGACCCTGAAGGCATCCGAAAGAGACATCACTGAGCACACTCACATTTCACTTCAGATCCTGCCTCTGCCACTTTCTCTGCAGTTACCCCCTGTCATTCTGTCAGTTCCATCTCTCTCAGTTCTAAAATGCAGGTGACCTATGCTCCACCACGTACCTGAACGCCTCCTGTATAGTCACTCTCTGCTGATCTGCTAAACATGCTGCTAACAATACACTTTCCATCTAGACATAAGGTCAGAGTGTCCATTCTCGATTTAAAGGTCTGCTGTCTACCTTGTCTCTGCTCTCTCCCTGACATGCTGGAGTCAGTCAGCAGAGCTCTGCAGCCCACTGATCGCTGGTGTATTGAATATTTATTAATATATAAGTATTGCATGTCCAAATTGCACCAAATTTTTAGAGGATTATGGCAAACATGTGTAAGTGGTGTAACCATTAAATACTAAATTCTCAATAAAATGTATATATTTCTAATTGCTCATCTTGCCGTTAAAATTCTGCACTTTTCTGTGGTTATAACCAGTTTCGACATGGTTCATTTTCAACGTACCTCTCCCAAGGAGGGGTCATCAGCCTTGTAACCATCCAGCTTCTCCTGAAGCATTTGGGCCAGAACCGAACAGTCTTTGTACTCCCTGAACCAAGACACACAAATACAGAGTCACAGCGGATTCTGTTTTTAATGTCACATCTACTCGCGTATTTGCCTTTGTGTGTAATCGTGCGTTCTGTGGGAACACTCAGATACCTAGATGATTTACAAGATGTTTGCTATAGTGTAATCATTTCTGATGCTACGGAAAATAGAAGAGCTATCTGACTTATGACTTGAGTGAGATGTGAATATGTTTTCCAGATGCTTTGTGTGTCTTTTTATAACATTATTACCCTAAAATGTCAAATAAAAGCCTGTATTCAAATAGTATCCATGGCCAGCACAAACTAATAAAGCAGACACTGGGCTGGGTCAAACCCTAACCATTTTGAGTGAATTCATTTCCATCAGTGCAACAACAGATTCCTGCCACACTCTCCAAGTCCTTCAGTTTCTCTTTTTTTAAATAGCCTGCTTAGCTTCACTCATTTCATCCTGTTGCTTTCACTTTCATTTTTTAGACTGCTGTTATGCTACCACCAATGAAACTCAACACTTCCTTTCTTTCACATTAAAAGCCTACCAGGTAAGTATAGGGCTTATACTCATCGAGATGGTTTGAATGTGAAACATCTGTATGAAGGGATGATTTACTGATGATAGCCCAGTGGCATTGATGAGGTGTTAGAATGAATAAAATATGAGTCTCACGCTCTGTATCGGACTCCAGGATACTCTTTGAGAGTGGCACAGAGGGTGGCGATCTGCTCAGCACAAGACTCCAGCATGTTGTTCTTCACGTCAGCCTTGAAGGGGCTGTAGAAGTCCTGAAAGGCATCCACTCTATCCAGTGAGAAGACCTGGACACAGAGACAACATATGGTCCAATCACAACCCACGCAGCATGTACTCCTTTATAACGCTACACTTGTTTCACAATGGACAGATCCAACATGTGGATGGCCTGTGTTTCACACAGGAATGAATGCATATGCTTAATTATACTCTATAAAGATATAAATGGTGTTTTATTTATTTTTTTATATTTATAATGCTATTTTTCACTTATTATTATTTATATGTTCGAACAAGAAACACATATTAAACTTAAAGTAACATTCATTTAGGAACATTTCCTCCCAGGTTTCTGAGTCAATATCAAGCCCACTTGTTACAACAGTAGATCCACTGAAAACAAAGAATATTGACAAATGAAAGTACTGGTGGTACTTATTTTATCTTATAATTCAATCATAAAAAATAAATATCACAAATAATTGAATGAATAAAAAACTATATTATATGAATGTTCAGTGCCAGTATCAGTACCTCAAGAAAAAGGGTTCTAAATAAATGTTCCTTTAAGCTGATATGTGTTTCTCTTACAGTTTTTATATAGAGACTTTTTGGTAAATGTTTTACCCTATAGACCGGTGAGGAATCATATATGGTAACTTCATTTACCTTGATTTGTCACAAAAGCAAAAAAGTCATGTAATATCCCCTAATAACTCTCTAGGGTTGAAATGTTGAGTTATGAGAAAACCTGAAAATGTTGAAATTGAATATAGTAACTAAAAAAATCCTTACAAAAAACAACACACATTGATCCCTTTTCCACACTCACAATCTTACAAACACGCACACACATGCACCCATCTGTTACTGACTCCATCACATGATAACAATCCCTGCGCTTTCTCTTGTCACACACACCTTATCTGCACTCCCATTGGCTACAGGGAATGAATGTTATTCTGGTCAGCCAATCAGGTAAACGGATCATGGGCGGGGGGGGCAGGGAGGTGGGGTCAGTGTGGCCAGTCATCACCCACCACCACCCACCCCCCTCAGGATTAAAACTACAGGACAACAGCAGAGGATTGAAGACTAAAGCTGATCCAACACAAAACACAGTGAGCCTCGTTGTCCCTCCTACTGCTGCAACACTTTCTCATTTTGTTTAGGGGATGATAATATGAATTATTGTACAACACAACCTAGATTACAAGAATATTGTATTATCCAAAATGTTGAAGTATTCCATTAAAAAAAACATTGTGAACATTATTAATTGGCTCACATAATGCTGCTGAGAGTACAGAGCAGCTCTTTCACTGTTCATATGTGAACCTGACTGTTGTTTCAAGACAGACTTGAACATTTGTGAACCTGTCCTTTAATATGTGATGTCCTTAAAAATAAATGAACACACTGTTGTGGTGCTATCCTGCATATTCTATTCTACACGCTTAAAAATACATCTTTGTTCGGTACAGATCCCCACAAAAATGTATGATTTTTGTGGGGATCTGTACGATGATTCAGCACTTTTCAAATGATATACTATAGATGGAACAGTGGTATTTCTGTCCTCACATACTGTCTATCACCTGGAAACAAAATGACTAAACCATGATTTCCAAGACTGTTGGTAATGTGCAGTTGGACAGTTTAAGGATAAAAACACAGGCATGGCCGGATCTACTATACAGGCAATCAGAAAGGAGCCCTAAATGAAGTGGTTTTCTCGCTGCTTATGGTCACTGTTGGAAACCTTTTATTTCCAAAACTAAATTTGGAGTTACAAGGTTTCCATCCAACTGCAGAGTTATCCAGTCAGAATAAAAGAAAAGTTGTTTGGGGGACATGGGCCTCAGTGCCCAGGGGCCCTTGGTGGTACTAATGGAATAATTACTATGCCTGCTTGTGTTACCTTGTGTTGTGCTTGTATTAGTAAAGTAAAGGTTAGAGCAGAAGATTTGGTGATTTTCATCTCTGAACTCCAAACACAGCCGTACTAATGATGCAGCTGTCACTACAGATTCTACACACGGTTGAGTGAAATCCTTCCAGACCTCTATCACACCTGAGGCAGATAATTCTAAACAGCGGCTGCTGCCGGTCTAATCTCAGTGTGGATGGTGTCTTACTTGAGATTCATAGGGCAGAAAGGCGACGTGGATCTCAGTCAAGGCCTTCATGGCTTTGGAAGCGCGGGATTTGGTCAACAGTCCAAACAACGAGTCTGGGATTGCTGCAAAGAATCACACAAAAACATGATGAGTTAGATACAACATTATCTCAGTACTGACTGTTTCAATATGCATGAATTCACTTAATTGGCTGAATAAATTAGGGTTTTAAATGTCACATATTTAAGAGAAAACATTGTCTTATATTACAAATGACTCTCTGTTGTCTTGGACCAAATCACTGAACAATAATCTAACTGTAAGAACATTAATGCTTGCACTGATCATTTGGTTAAATAGCTAAGCAGTGTTTTATAGCAGCCATGCGTCTGCCAATTTTTAACCCCCATTTGATCAATCTGGCTGTCATATATATTGGGGAATCATCTGCATACATCTCTGTGGTGGCATCATTCTAAATTAGAGGTATGAAATAACAGTTGAAGTGCAGGAAAATGAAATGACATTTGTCACTGCTCCTTTTAGCCATGGCTGCATCTTAGTTTGTGACTTAGTGTGTTCTTCCCCTACAGTATCAGCATCTGTTCAAGTGGAGAGCATTAAGGACGGAGCCTGTTCAGATCAGTCTGACTGTCCCAGGCACCTCTCTGATTAGGTTTCTTTAAAATAAATAAATATCTATGTACACGTGTGCACGTCCAAACTTTGGACACAATATTTTGGACGCAGTGCAGTTACAAATTCCAGCTGTGCCCATTTGTCTAGAAAGAAAAGCAAACTGTGGTTGTTTGAGCATTTGAACAAATAGTTCTGTCAGAGAGACTGAACAAAATGTACTTTTTGGGCAGAATGTATCATCTTTAGGTGAAGCATTGGTGTAAATACTCTACAGCTTGTGACAGTAAAGTAGTGTCTGAGGTTATGATGAAGCAGGGATCAAGTTATTACCTTCCACTTACTCACAATTGCAGTTACATTTATATTAAGTTTATTTCACTGGTATAATTGTTCCTTCAGCAGCTGCTCAGTAGACTATGTGCAGTATAAACATCAGCGAGTGTGTATTTCAAAGGAGTCACCAGATGAACTTTGAGTTTACTAATGTTCCTATATATCTATATTTTGTGGTTTCGGATGGCAGTTACTCACTGTCAGTGAAGAAGACGTGAGCTGCTCGGTACCTCGGAGACTGCGGGTCTCTGAAGTCATCAATCAGACCCTCAACAGACTAAGAGAACACAGGAGAGAACAATGTGTTGACTCATTGACTGATGTGAAAAGGAATCAGTGTTCGAAGACACATTCATGGAAAGAAATGGTGAATAAATAACAAACAAGTACAAATGTTTTTCTTCCAATAATCATCAGATGATTATCCATGATGATTTTTATTTTTTTTCAAATTTATGGACAAAATTGCAAAGTGAGAGCGATATCTGTGACATTGACCTCGTCTGAGGGGGTTATCAGGTAGATGGCTTCCATGCTGGGCAGAGGCTCACGCTTCTTGCCTACGTCTTCTACAACTGGAGAGCAAAAGAAAAGAGTAATCAGCAATAATCTATCAACAATAACCTATTTATAAGAACATCACTGCATTAAATGTGTTTTTCATGTTCATACAGAACCTTTGTACAATTGAATGCAACCGTCTGTTATTCACAAAAAACATTTTGTCACTGCTCAGTATTCTAATTAATAATGACCAATCCTCTCTATTACCTCATGATGAATTCACTTGTTAACTGACTTGAGACTGAGGACAATGTGGATGTCTCTTACTGGGGATTTCCACCGGGTCCGTCAGCGGCGCGGAACGGCTGCGCCACGGTTTAGCTCCGTCACCTCCGTTGACACCGGGAGCATTACGGCAGTGGAGCGGAGCGTGCTCTGGGAGAGAAATCTGCCTTTTAAAATGAAGTTGCACTGTTAATACAGTAATTACGGCAGCCCAATCAAATCCGAACGAGTGCCTTTAGTCTACCGTAATTACTGTAGTAGCAGCACAACTAAACGGCCCGATTTTGTTAACTTGCTCAAATTGAGTTGATTTGGTAATTTCCTTTGATTTTTGTGCTTCTATCATGTGTCAGTGGAACCTATCAGCTCCTGTGACCACGCCGCAGCCGTAACGCGCCGCTTACGGACCCGGTGGAAATTGGGCTTTGACGGTGTACAAAGTTGACAGTATACTTCACATTCATCTCACAAAGGTCATTATTTAGACTTTAAATTAAATAAAGAAAACTTGCAACTGCTGCATTTAATAAAGATGAACTCTATATAGACATATATATCATACATTTGTCAATTAATAAGCAATCAGCCCATTCTAATAGTAATTACTGTAAATCACTGAATGGTTTAGGTCCAGAATACATGAATGACAGGTTAATAGAATATAAAGCCAGTAAGGCTCTGAGATCTACTGACTCAGGTCAGATAGTGGAGCCCAGAGTTCAAACTAAACATGGTGAAGCAGCATTCAGATGTCATGCTGCACACTTACCCATAGAACTCAAATCAGCTCTAAATGGGAATATTTTTAAGTCCAGGTTAAAAACATTTCTCGTGCTTAATGTGTTTTGATGGAGCTCTTATTCATTCATTTGCACTGTATGTCCTTTTAATGGTTTTAAAGCTAATCATTATTTTATGATGCACTCGGTTTATTCTTAGTTTGCACTTTTAACCAGTACAATGGTTTTTATTTTAACTTGAACTTTATTAGGTCACGTGTATTTATAACAAATTTTAGTATCCTTATTTATTTTTAGACAATACATATGTTGTTTTTAAAAAATGTTTTTATCTATCTATTGGCCTATTACTCTTACACCTCTTTTTACTGTCTTTACATTGTCTGCTGTTCATTGCTTCATAACTTTTCATGCTTATATTGAGCTGATGGAAACCTGAATTTCCCATTAGGATCAATAAAGTGACTATCTATCTATCTATCTATCTATCTATCTATCTATCTATCTATCTATCTATCTATCTATCTATCTATCTATCTATCTATCTATCTATCTATCTATCTATCTATCTATCTATCTATCTATCTATCTATCTATCTATGTTTCCAATTTTTACTGTTAATCATCCTCTGATATTTAGTTTCTATGTAAAGCACACTGAGTTGCTCCTGTGTATGATGTGTATAAATAAAGCTGACTTGCCTTGCCTAAATCTAATTTTGAAAATGTTTTTATGAGGAAGGAAATGCATTCAACACCTTTTTACACCTCAATCATACACACACACACACACACACACACACACACACACACACACACACACACACACACACACACACACACACACACACACACACACACACACACACACACACACACACAGTGTTTTTAGTGAGTAACACTGAATGCAAACAAGAAAACAAGAAATCTCCACAGTGTCTCTTGGTAATTACTGTACCAGATGTCAGTGTACTCCTTGGATTTAAAAGGATGATAAAGTTGTCTTTAGCCCTGCTCTAATGAGGAAGATGAGGAAAATGTAACAGTCAGGAAGAGAGGAGATGTCAGTCAAGCTGTACACTCCCGTACAGAGGTGATCTAATCAGCCTGAATCATTCAAATCACCTGTGTGGGTGTAACATAGATGGGCTTGGCTCTTAAAGTATCATGTTCATAAATATAAATATACTTTTTTCCCCCCTGCAACATTTCTAAACATCTCAGCTTCATAAGCACAAATGGATCAGTTTAGGCTCAACTGGATTCAATTTACCAGCACTAAATTTGATGAAAGTCTACAACTGAAGTGAAGTGAGGAGGCCTGAGCTGTTGTACTTACTGGTGATTCCCTCTGACATGATGTCTGTCATCTTACAGCAGGAAGAAATCATCCTCATACTCATTTTATCCACCACCAGCACCTACAAACACAGGCAGACAGGGACAGCCAAGTCGATTGTTATCAAGAGACTATCCTCACATCATCGGGACAAAAGGACAAAAGGACCATACCTTCCATTTTCCTTTTTCTCTCGCCTTCTTGATGACATCGTTCATTATCTCTGTAAAAAAGGACAAATAGGATTACATTGTAGTAAAGATAATAACATAAACTCCAGATTTCACAGTATGCATCAACACTACTGCCTTATGCATGAAAATAACAATGAAAATTGGAAATGCAAACTTGATATTTAAGCTTTATTGTCGAGTGTTAACCAGACTGAAGCTAATTTGAATAAGATGGCAGGGTTCTGTAAACCACACAGTCGTTAACATTTACACTTAAAATCCGACTTCTGAGTGAAAATATCTGCTGGTGAGGTGTGAGTGGGAGTTAACAGCTGTTTTTCAATGAACACTCACATTCATTGATAACTTTCTGGAAAGAAATGTAAAATTGTCAAAGTATGGAAGGTCGCAATTTTAATTGGAGTGTTATTGGTAATGGGATTATCGTCACATGGTTTTGTATGTTTTTGAGCATTTTTGCCTTTATTTGAAAGTAGAAGGCGTAGGTGCTGAGAGGAAACAGGAAGACAGAGAGAGGGGAATGACATGGAGCAAAGGTCCCTTGCCTATCATTCTTATCTTATAAATATTAACAATAATAATAATTATTGTTAATTTCTTCCTATTATTTAAAAAAAATAGTTTATTCTATTTACTTGTTTTTAAATGCTGATTTTTTATATATTTGAATGTATGTATATGTATTAAATGTGTGTATATATGTATGTATGGGTGTACATATGTGTATTTATTGTATATATATTAGTACTTATATGATTTATTAGGAGTATTTTGGAAATACTTATTTCTAAAGTATGTGGATACACTCTTAATAGTCGCTTGTGTGAATGAGTGTGTGCAAATTGTTTTATATGAGTGTATGTATGTGTGGAAGTAGGTGTGCCCATACATACAAGGTTTAAATAAGTGAACTATAACTCTTATAATAAAATAGAATGCAGCAGTCTTGTCATGATCAACATTTTCATTCATTTGAAGCCATGTTTGTGTCCACCAAATGAATCAAAGTCCAATATTCACTCTGCCTCTAGCTTTCTTATCGTCACCAACAACTCCTGAAAGAAATATGTGACTCTGTAGCTGCTAAATGCTCCACTACGTTCACCAAGTAGTCTCTAACTGTATCTGTTGTTTGACCAGGTTGATGACAGATTTAAAAGAGAACAAAAAAGCTGCAAACAATAAATCCAAAACATTGAGCTAAAAGAAGCTAAAAAAGCTTTGTGATAATTGTCTGTGAATTCATCACTACCGGCAACACCTTTCATATACATATTGCTATGTGGCCCACTGGCAATTTAGTATTTTTTATTCATCATAACAATATCACAATAATAAAGTCCATCAGAGTGATTGGATCTGTATCTACGTGAAGCCTGATCTGTTTATCTGCTGACGGTGTGCCAGCTGTCAGAATTTCAACATTGTACTGTTTTGATCTGCCAGCTTTTTCGACTACAGCCAACTGTTTCAGTCAGCGACACAGTCAATACACCGACGGACTGACACTGATTTTCCAATGTATTGTTTCTGGAGCGGCATTGCTGCTGAGTCTGCAAACTGTGGGTAAACAGTGGGTAAATGTAAGAACTGATGTGGATTCATGGGTTTTCATCATCTCAGCTTGCTTTTCTGCAGTAAAATGAATATCTTTGAGTTTTAAACTGTCAAAGCTAGTATTATCTAGCCCTGTAATTGACATCTGTGTTCCATGAGAGTTCTCCTACCAATAACTGTCCTTGGGTGTCTGTATTTATTTATAACTTCAACATCTAATGCACAGTTTCAGCAGCAGACATCTCAAAACCTTGGTGAATAGAACTGTCTGTATGGTTAGAAACATGACCATGAGCAAGCTCTTAACATGGTAAATGGACTGTACTTATAGCACTTTTCTCGTCTTTGACCACCGAAAGCACTTTTAAATTATAAGTCACATTCACCGATTCAAACAAAACCTGCTAACTAATGTTTACTCACACATTCACACACCATTGGCGCAGCCATCAGGAGAAATTTGGGGTTAAGTATCTTGCCAGGAGCCAGGAATCAAACAGCTGATATTCCGATTAGTTGACAACCGCTCAACGTCCTGAGCCACAACGCCCCATAACATGTCATTTATATTTTTAACAGCTTTTAGAGGAAAGGAAGTAACGTTATATAAAAATGGTGTTGAAGTCAGATTTAAAAACAAAATCTGGAGCTGAGATACCTTTAAAGCAAAAGTTCAACCACCCCTTAATTCTAACCAGAACATCTGGAGCATCCAAAACTCATTAGAATTATGGATATGGGTTTTTTTTCACAGTGACCCCATCTACACCTAGTCACTTTGTGCAATAGGAAGTGGAAGTGGAAATGCATCCAAGAGGCAGACTGAAATCTGATTGTTCAAACCTCTACAGAAGGTGGTCAGTTGAAATGTCCAATGGAGCTTCAGAAGACCAATGGAAATCATCTGAGAAGCACTAATCAGGACTTTATGGTAGTGGGACTTGATGGAAGCCACATTATAGCAGCAATGGACTCATGTGACTCTGAGAGCATGAGGACAGATTTTCTCCAGTCGGGGACAAAAAATGACCTTTTTGGTCAGATCATTTAGACGCAATCACCTGGTACTGCTCATCACCAGTGAAGCATGGTTGGGGCGGCATCATGTAATCGGATTGTTCCTCAGTGGCAGACATGATCATCAGAGATGAGGGAAGGATGAAGACAGCCAAATACAGAGAGGTTTTTCAGGGTGACAACTACCCAGAATTAAAGCTGAAATAAGTATATGATACGATGATGATACAACTCTCTATATTGCTAAAAGAAAAAAAAGAAAAACCTGAAATATGTAACCAAATATCTGCAAGAGGAAAAACAATGATTTCAATCAGAAATCCAGTCACAGAGATAACAATGAAATAACTTTAAGAACTGAAGTGTAAGGTTAAGTGAAACATGAAGCAAGGGAACCAAATAAACTCTCAGTGTGACAGCATTGACCATAAAACATGCTGTACACACAGGGAAAAAACACAAAAAATCAATCTCAAGACATGTTGACTGCACAAATCCGACACAGCTGACTGCACAGATGGATACTGAAGCAATACGGCAGCAAAATAACACTATACTTTATATTATAATCAATAATGAAGGGCTTAAGAAAGCAACGTGTGTATCGAGTGTTTCACAACTCCTGTCACTTGTGTTGATGACCAGCGTCCCATTTTTCCCTCACTGGGGGTTTAAGCGTCCGGTCTGTCAGACTCAGCGCTGGGAGGGGCGGGCCCACTGCAATCACTGCCTCTAATCTGCTCCCAATCCTCTTATCCAATGCACCGCTCCCCACCGCTATTTCTGGGCAGTTTCTGTGTCAGCGGACATGGCATCACAGGGGAAGCAGCATCACTCACTCACACACACACACACACACACACACACACACACACACACACACACACACACACACACACAAAGATAAATACACAGACTTACACTTCCAAAATAATTCAACATGTCCTGTTTCTGATGCAGGGCGATGAGGATGTTTGAAGGGTTGTCATAAGCACATTTACATAAAGTTATGGCAGCATGATAACTGTGAGATATGAAATTGGAGGGCATTTTTTGATGTATGAAATAAAAAAGGTGGATAGTGTGCACATCTAACCCTAGTTGAGTACAGTGCACGTCAAAGAAATACAGCAACAAAGGAAAAAGTTGCAAATTTGACTGATAAATCTCCCATTTTTTGCTGCACCGTACGTCACAGATATAAAAAGAGGTTTATATGATGATTTATCACAAAACATCTATTTCTGAAGTTGGATCATATGGAGGTCCATGGTCTTCCAGTCAGCTGGGTCCTGCTGTCTGAGGAAAGCCAGTCAAGCGGGTCCATTATGCATTCATCAGTGAATGATCCTGTTTATCCAATTACTCAACAGGATTAAGTGGAAGTGTCCATGGAAGTATTGGACGCCACCTGACAGCCAGCTTTCACAGGCTGGACAAACAACAACAGGCTGCTGCTAAATCTTAATATTGATATGAGAATCACTGTAACACGGCACAATCACACATCTACAGCTTTATAATACTGTGTCAAACTCTCTTACAGACACCACAACAGACTGTAAGAGAAGCTGACAGATTTGTACTGTTTAACTGATTACACTGAACTCATCACTCTAATTTATACATGTTAACTGGATGCAGAAAGAAATAATGCAGACAAAGCTTCATATGTAACTTCATATTTTTAAAGCCATCATTGGTAAACATTGTGTAAAACTTGTGAAATGCTTCCTCCTGTTCTTCATCGTCTGTAGACTCAGACCTTGATTAACCTGCATTTTTGTGTGCCAGGAAACTTTAACAAGACACACTTATTACTAGGACTGGGTATCAGTATTTGATACCTTTAAGGTATTGACTGAAATAAGTTGATACCAAGTAGTATTGAAATGTCCCATCAAACGATACCTGCAATCCATCCTTTTAGCGGCCAGAGCTAGAAAATATGACTATTTGTATGGACTTGCTCACAATTTATTGCGACATGTAATTGTCCCATTGCCACAGCAGCTTCAACCAGTCTGTGGTGGCATTTTATGCAATTAAATGTTTCTATTCACATGATGTTATTGAATGAAATACAGTTGGTATCAGTATCACTTTAAGGGTATATGGATTGGTATATCCAAGGCCAGATCATCTCTCACACCTCCTACATTTCAAAGCAATGGAGGTCCAAACTGCTGAAACTTTCCTCTGATATTCTCGGTTTAGACAAAAAATATGTAGACTCCCCGGATCCAGAACCAAATTCAACCTGTGTCCACTAATCAAGCTGTCCAGTTACTTCCCAAGACAAAACAAAATTACTTTGAATTTGGGGGAAAACCCAGTAAATGATTAGCCTTGCAGCTGAGGCAACAGAAGGTTCAAAATCTGATCTTTCAAATTAATTCTCCTACCGGTGACATCCTCACTAATCCAACCAACATCAACAGCTGCTTTTCGGACTACTACTACTACCAGTCAGAATCTAATACAGATATGCTGTCACTTGATTCATTTTCATCACAGATCTGCTGGACTGTAGTAACTATAGACCTATAAGTCTCTACCCAGAAAGTGCAGCTAAAGGACCAGGTGCAATTACTAAGCCCAATGCTATTGACAAAGAGCTAAAAATAGATTTCCAGAAAACAAATAGCCTTGGACAGAGCCAGAACATATGCAGTAGTGAGGCTGGTGCTTCCTACATCTATCGCATAGGGGCTCTATGTCTGTTTTAATTTTCATCAAAGACCCCGAATCTGTCAAACCTTCAGAAGAACGCCCTTGCTTTCTGTACTCTAATAGCTAGAAGGTTGATTCTCTTAAATTGGAAATCCAGTCACCCACCTACACATATTAACTGGGTACGTGATCTCATGAGTTGCATCCACCTTGAAAAGATAAGATATCTGATAATTGGCAAACAAGATACATTTCTGTCAATCTAGGAGCCATTTATTTCCCATTTCTCCTCCCTTAATGCCACAGGGATCACTCCCACCCCACCATTGGGCTGATAATCCTTTCTCAGTATTATTATGATTTTTTGTTGTTTTTGTATTTTACCCTTAGCATTACTTTGCCTTAATCATATATTGCCCCCCTTACCCTTCCTTTTCCCTTTCTCTTCTGCTTCTAACCAATTTTATTTCTTTCTCATTACTTGGATTGGTACTGGTATCATCATTTTTTAAACAATACCCAGCCCTACTTATAACACTACTTCCATTAGGAATATTATTATCTCTCTCATGTTTCTCAGGTCACGTTTTGTCGTGTTATATATGTGAATGTTGCAATAAAAGACACCTGCCTTACATAGCCGTTTTGGCCACATTTCTCTCCACATTTCTTTTGTAAAAAATAATGCATCTCAATAGACTTCTTTATTAAATAGAGGTTAAATGCATTGAATAAAAACATGAGATATTAACTGTAACATTGCTTGACTTACTCTAACCTCTCCAATCCTGCCAGAAGCACAGCTGACAACTGAATGGAACAGAGCCACTGTCAATGTTATCAGTTCCACCTGTGCTTTTTTATGATGGTCACAATGTCTGTAGTGAAAAAGGTCCATGGCTAGCCGAACTGGTTTGATAAATACTTATAGTGAGTCAAAATGTGGAATCACCATCTCATGTACAGTATGACGTACGATGAGTACTTTTTGTAATGCCTAACTTTATTATCTAGGTGGGAAAAGAGAGACCGTCCTCCTGAAACACGACATAACAGATCGTAATGTTAGTCATCCAAAAACTATCTATAGTTACATATGAACAACAGACACCATCTAGTGGCTGTAGTAATTATGACCCAGAGCAGTGATGCATAACCAAACAGTGGTCTTTGCCGCAGGAGGCCACTGTTTGGTTTTTTCCCGTTTCCAACTGTGAGTTAGGGCAGTTTTAAAAAAAAAAACGTAACTACGATTATCCCCTAACCTTAACCCTATGGTTATTACTGTAGCCATGACAACGAAGGTGGCCTAACTTTAAGGCAGTAGTAATTTTAACCCACACCACAGCTGTGTCCGAAATCACTCCCTTATTCATTCATTCACTACTCCCTATATAATAAACACTGAATAGTTCCCTCAGTAGTAGAACCAGACCAATATATTGACCAGCTGATATTATGGGCCGATGTTGTACCTATCACAGATATATTGGGATCAGGGTATACGCTGATATTATTTTTAAAGTTATATAGGCCACATTTATACAATAAAGTGTCAAAACGTGTTTTTAAGACACCACTGCAAAAAAAAGTATGTTTATGTATATATTCTTGTGTTGTCAAATCATAAACGTCATTAATTTTTAACAGTGATGCCAAACAGTTTTGGAAAGTACAGTCAAATGATGCTGCCCTGCTGATTACTGCAGATAGGGGGCACCAGATTAGAAAACACTCCTACCTGTCATTCTGGAGTCACACGTTCAAACAACATATTCAGTCATTTAATATGGAAGACTTGTTGAAAAAAAATCCTCTTCCTGCTACCATCTCCCTCTGCCAGGGTACACCCTAATAAAGTATCTCACTTGTTTTAAAGGTTTTATAAAGTTACATATTTTGGAGCAGACACACACCTGCAACAAAGCTGAGTCAACAATTACCCCAAATGCCCCTCACACTCAAAGGCTCCAAAGAGCCCATATTCACTGTGTGTCATTTGTTTTAATGATAAAGGGCATTATTAAAAAAAACAATACTCTCATATCAGATTATAACATCATAGTATGATACAGCGCCATAAAGACATCACCTGACTGCCATCACTACTGCATGCTAGAAGAGTGCAGCTGCACCTTCACTCCAGGCTAAATTGGCACTTTTTGACACAGCTTCCTCTATACAGTCCCTGTTACCTTGACAACAACTCTGTCAGCTACTAGAAACACACTGACAACTTCACCTGACAAACACCAAAACCAGAAATACAATGGTCTGTAAAGAGGTAACTAGCCTATATAAACATGATAAGTGTAGAAATAAGAGCTCTAAAATACTGTACACTCTAAATTGCAGAAGATTCAGTCATCCTGTATGAAGGATTATACAGAGTTATAAATTGTATGGCTTTATTATTGTGTAATAAATCCGTTATTAATGCTTTATACATCAGTTGTAATACATTCATAAGAAATACCTCCGAGTTGCCAGGTCGGGGAAAAAACTGTTTAGACTTTTTGACAACTTATATCTTTCTGGACCAAACTTATGGACACTAACAATGGTAGAATTGATGATTAAAATGCCTAATTGATGACTTATTAACATTTATATTACATAGATAGTGAGGAACGAAGGACCATTTTTAATGTATGACTACATTATACATTTTGGTATTGATTGAACCTGTAGTAACCGTAAAGTACTTGGGCCTTTGGAAAGATAACAGACTCATCTTTAAAGCCCATATCTCAGATTTAATTGATAAACTACTGAGAGTGAAACTAGGAAATAAAGCTTGTTTATCGTCTGTAGGGGTAGTGGTGATGATGTCTATATGCATCAGCCTTTACTCTTAAACCTCTGGATGCCTTTTTTCACTCTGCAGTTAGATTTGTGACAGGTTACACTTACACTACACATCACTGCACTCTTCATCAGAATATATGGTGTCTTTCTCTCTATGTAAGAAGAGAGTATCATTGGCTCATGTTGACTTAAAAAAGCTCTTATGAATAGATTACCATTTTATCTATCTTCATTTCTCATCTGGATATGTGAAGCTCATCAGACATGTCCTACTGACTGGCTTCAGTTACAACTTCCATCAATAAATAATAAGCTTGGAAAGTCAGCTTTCAGATATGTTGCACCATCCTCATGGAATAATTCACAACAGATCCTAAAGCCCAATACTCTGCTGTCCCTGAGTACTTTCAGTGAACTCATGAAAGGCACAATGTATATATTAGTTGCTTTATATGACTTAGTTGTGTACATTGAGAAATCTGAAAGGTCTCATTTATTTCTCTTATTTATTTAAGTAAGAGCTCCTGTTACTCTGTGTACCTATATATATTTATATAGTTACCATACAGAGAGGATAAGCTGCCAATGGATTTTTTCAGAAAAGTTGTCATTAATGATTTATAACTGAAAGCATGAGTATTAATGATTCATTTACAATCAATAAAGAAATTAATTAATACAGTTGACTTACTAAGCCTTTAATACAGGCGATCTATTAGAAAGTGATAGCCAATTAATATTGATTGTTTTAATAAAAAAAAAGATATACAAATATACTAGTTTTTTGTTATTTAAAATCAACAGTATTATATCTATAACAGTATTTTTTTTACTCATATCAGTTTTCTCCCATGCTTAAAAAAGCTTCAATAAATTGTATTGGGTTGTTCAGTCCTGGATGCGTTTATGTCTCTATTCTAATGACTCTTTAAGACACTCGTGTATATAATGACTGTGTATTGTAACTAGGCTGATATGAAGCTGACACAGTATAGAACTAACTCTGGTTTAGTTATTAATGTGAGTGTCACTGTCGACTCTTCCTCCACTACTTCCTCTGAGAATGATGTCAAAGCGCTTAATCCGCACAGACAAAGATTAGTGAGGAAGGATTTACACCAAACCAGGACTCCAACCACACTGACGGCTCAATAAACGTCAAACTAAACATCCACAAACACATTCATAATAAAATCCATCTCACTGAAGATCATATTGAAAAGATGAAGTGTTTGGAGAGCTGCTGGCAAGTGTCTGTGCGTATTTTGCGCGTCGAACTTCCCTCATTAAGAAAGTGCTGAGCTGCACTGTTCTGTTGATCGATCAATGTTCGAACACGTTCATCACACCAAGAAGCGTTCACGTCTTACATAAAATATTTGAAAATGAGCTATCCATACCCGTACAGTACTTTACATAAGCTTTGGAATAACAATCATTAAACCATTTGTTTAGGAGCCAGCATGTGTTTAAATCAAATAAACACACGAGTTGATCAAATAAAATAATAAATAAGTTAATAAAACTCTTCTTACTGTCTCCAACAATGGCTTTTAGTCCAGGTGGTGCCATGATGAACCCTGTGCTGTGTGTCCACCTCTCCTCAGATACTAGCTGACCTGACCTGCAGCCACAGTCAAGCTCACAATAATACGTACAATAAGCAACCTACTTCCGGTCCAACTGAAGCCAAAATAAGGTGCCAAATACCTTACTATTGATATGAACTGAGAAAATCAGATTTGTATGAGCTTTCATAATAATGTTTGTATTCTTCTTATGGTGACAGTGTGTTGACACATGCATGTGAATGTGATAAACTGATCGTAGTGTCACTGCTAAACTAAAAAGAGGAGTGTTGCTACTAGATTGGATGGGTTGAAGGGTCAATTAGTGAAACCCTCGCGAGATTTGTGTTGTATTGTTGTAGCATTTTGAATTTGAAACGAAACCTTTAGTAACGTTGGTTGCTGCTGTCCTTTGCTGTCTAACAATCCAGTAAGACACGCTGTGTTTAGGCTTTTATTTTGAAGTCAGGGTGGCAAAACGCGAAAAAGCACGCGTGCGTTTCAGGTGACTTGCTGTCCGAGAGAAACGTCAAAGTGCTTAAAACAGGTTTCATTATGAAATCGTGTCTCTAAATAACACTGCAGTGCTTTAAATTAATATTAAAACATTTTCATGCCATTAATCAAAATAATAAAACAGGGAAGATAATTTGAGGTTACACAAATTCAACTAGATAAACTGTCTTTGCAGATTCAACAGTTTACATGATTACTGATTCAAATTTATTGATTAAATATTGGCATAATTAATTTTTCTTAACATCATAAAGTGTGTCCAGTGGCGGCTGGCCAATAGAGGGCGATAGGGCGCCGACCACTTGTGTTTGTGCAATATGCTTTTTATGTTTTGTATAAGAATGCCTCAAGGTATTAATATTGGCATTATATAATTACTATTTCACAGAGCACTGGTATCCAGCCGTTTATGTACACAATCCCAATTGTTTTGGGATGGTTATTGAAACTGAGTTAATAGGCTATATGCACAGCTCCACTACTTCCTGACAAACTGATTAATCCAGGTGTGTCTGACCATTGTTGTTGTCACTAGTGAGGTCAGACACACCTGGATTAATCAGTTTGTCCAATAATGTAAGACAGGAAATAAAGGAACTGTATTGAGTTCAGGAAGTAGTGGAACTGTGCATAAAGTTCATGAAGCACAGCCCCACCTAGAATATTTTTCACCAGCCGCCACTGTATGTGTCATTTCAAATAAACAAAGCAGGATGAAGGATACGAGCAAAGATGAAGAGTAGGCATCTGTTCTGATGTTTATGTTTATTTATGTATGAATATATAAAAATCGGTGTCCACTCACACGTCTGAATGCACACTGTAAAAAAAGAAACAATTAAATAATAGATAGATCATTCTGGAATACGGTGACCGTCCAGGAGAGGGCAGCAGAGGAGAAGTAAACAGCATGTCGCTCTTCAAACGAGAGAAGGGAAGGAAATGTAAAGAGGTCTCACTCTGCTAGAAAACTCCCCTTTCTTATTGCTGCTCTTCTATTTTACTGTCCACTTGCTGCTGTAATACTGCACATTTCCCCATTGTGGGACTAATAAAGGAATATGTTATCTTATCTTATACACAGCAGTGTATAAACCATAACAAAATAATAATGTACTTATACACATCTAGAAGTCTCACAGAGAGGCTTTATGAACTGTTAGTTGTATTAGTTGTTATTTAGAGGCATGGGGTACACAGAGTCACATAGGACCAGTGGCATATTTAACTGTAACATACTTGGGCAGGTATTGGTGTAGATAAAGAAGAAATCAGGAGAAACCCAATTTATGTAAAGTGACACTGTCTTTATTTTACTTGTACACGTGAATATTGGATTTTCCTGCCAAAATTTTTTTCCACGAGAATATCCCTCATGTTCATTTCATGTTAAACAACTTTGTTTTCCAGGTCAAAAATGACCGTTTCATTAAGACTCATAACAAAAACTGTAATAATACATATATTATCACTACTTGTTGTGTTACATTTTTTTAATCAACTGAAGTTCTTGTGAACATTAAAAGTTTTGAACTTTTATTTGTTATTTATGGCCTGTATGCCTCACTGATCTGAGCTTAAACATCTTGAATTCGAGTTCTAAAAAGCATCATTTCTGGATTATTTTGACTATAAGAACATAATATACTTTGTATCACAGACTACTTTGGGTCAAAGTTACCAAGTTGTTTTGAAACCATTTAAATCTTTTATACAGTCACATAAAGTAACACTTGTAATCCCAGTCAAAAGTGAACATTTTATTTGTGTACAAAGGAAATTATCCCAAAACTACACTTGACAATTTCACAATATTCCAAGATCAATGTCTTAATACATTAAAGAACAACTAACAAGAACAATAACATTACAATGTTCATCAGTCTATTAGATGTGTTTTTGCCAAATAACCGAAAAAAAGGCAGCATCTCTTCCTTCTGTCACCTTTCACTCTTGCAGCAAGTGTTGTTGCTTCTCGGCCTTGTATCTCTCTCACCAATTCTGCAGAGGCTGGTGTTCGGGGAAGGTGTTGGCGTTGTTGAATGTGGGGTGCTAGCATGGCTTTCCCCAACTCCTCCAGGAATAGACTCCTCTTGAAATATTTCCCCTGCTTCCATCCTGGACTTGCCTCCATCCACACCACGAATGCATTTTAAGCTCCATGTTGAAAAACACCACCATGGGCCAATGTGCTGTCTATAGACACTATTAAAGATAGCTAGATTGTGTTCACATATTTGCTTATCAACAAGCCATTTCTTGGCATGGCTCTTAAATGAGGGATATGGCGGAGATTCTCTAATTGACTGTGGTACTGAATGCCACAAGCATCTGATTGTGGCTCCTGCTGCTGGCGGACGCCACTGATGGTAGGTTGTGGCAACGGAAACCACTGGAGGCTGCTGGTGGTGGACAAGGGGTCCTCGGGTACACGAGGATAAATCCTTCTCCCCGTCCTCCTTGTCCTGCAAATAGAAATATAATTTATTTTCCTGCTCCTTTAACACAACTAACATATAATGTTCTCCTTCGGACATCATAACTTATCAGAGAGACTTCACTCAGATTGACCATCATAAATTAAAAGACACTGCACATTCCTGACTTCCCCCTCTGTGTCTCCTGAAACCACACACAGCATGAAAGTGAGAATTAGTGTTAAACACTTAAACAAGAACATCTTAGTAAATAGTATGATTTAAACACAATACCAATTACTTATATCAGTATCAATTACCTAAAGAAACCTCCATTGTAACAGCTATTACAGCGATCATAGATAAATGGGTATTTGAAGAACTGTCATTATACTTTCTCCTTTCATAAAAACAAATGTTGGTATGAGAATGTTACTTAATATGAGAAAGTGTTACATTGATGTTATGTTTACATTATGGTGATAATCAATTATTTATCATAGAATAAGTAGAATAACAATGTGTTATACTTGATCATATTAATCCTTTTCAGGTTTTAATGAATGGCAGCTTGATGAATCAAGCTGATGTCATATTAATGCCAGAATGATACATCCTGTGTTCTGTGTTAATAGGTTATAGTATGCATTTTAAAATCAGGATTAAATACTGAATAAATGATGATGATGAAAAGTGTTGCGGTAAAAAGCTGGAAATTAGATCCTCACAGTAGCTGGGATGAATCTGATTGGCTGACACACAAGCCCTCCCCAGGAGAAAAAACAGCTGCACCCATCTGAAACCGGCTTTGCTTGACTCGACTTGGCTTTGCGTTGTTTCAGGTTTTACTTTGTCCATCTTTTCTTTTCTTCACCTCACACATTCTTACTTTAGTCACCTTATCTTATTCTTTTAATATTTAGTTATTCTTTATCTTAGTTTTCTTAAGTTTTTGTAATCTTGTAACTTTTGTCAGCAAACGTACAGAGAAAAGGCCCTTTAAGTAAACACGTCATTAAGTTTTGCATCCAGCCTGTTTTTGACATTTTTGAGGATTTTGACATGTGGTATGAACGTAACGTGGATCCAAGTGATTCACTAGACGCTTAAAGGTAGGGTATGTTATGTTGTTCAGAAGCACTTTTTGTTATACTGGGTGAAATGGTCCTTCTATTATCATAGGTATCAATACATTATGACTTTAGAATAAACAGACTTATGACGGGAGGGGGAGCAGCAGGGTGGAACTTAGAGGAGGCAGGAGGAGGTGATATTTCTTGCTAGCTTTCCAACATTACAAACCCTACCTTTAAACCCGATGTTGTCCACGACAGACAGCGGCTGCTGGTCCAGGCATATGAAATACATTATTTTACATTTATTTCCTTTTGTTTCTTGCTTTCTTTCTCATAGGGCTCTGCTCGCTGCAAAGTCTCTTTCACTAACAGCTGAGCAAGAGCCGACTTGGGCTTGTTTGCGGCGTGCAGTCGGTCCCTCTCTTCCTTTTGACAAGCTAACGTGGTATACTCGTCATATTCCTTCACATGGCTAACTTTCAGATGTCTTATGAGGTTCGTTGTGTTAAAATTCCTTGCTTTCTCTCCTCCACGACTGATTCCCTTTGAACAGACCTTGCAAATTGCAAATTGAATGTCCTTTTCCGACACCTGGAAAAACTTCCAGACTGGCGACGACATCTTAGCGGTGCATTTGTAATTGTCTCGCGTTAATTGTGTCATAAGATCGGCTCTTTTGATCGGCCTAAATGAAAAGTCCGATCAATTCCGACACTATGCAAATCGGCCCAGGCCGATCGGGTTCCTGATCGATCGGAGCACCCCTACTTTAAATGTCATTATGGTGTATGCTCAGTAGTATGATGGCCTTAGAAATGTTAATAAGCAACTGTCATGTCACCGTTGTCAACATTTTTTACCTGACACATTTTTCTACTGTTACAATTTCCCTTTACTGCATCATTTTGTCTGCTATTTAAATTACGGGTTCATTTCAACAGGTGATTTACATGCTCCAAGCCTGCTGTGTGTAATAAATAACACCTGTTGTATCGAGCTCTGTTTCCCCGTTGAGATGTGTTTCCCCTAGTCCCGCCTCGTCCGAAATGGCGAAGGAAGCCCGCGTTCACAAAAAGCTTCCCCACAAGCTGTTGTGCTCGTACCACAGAGGCACTGTGGAGAGAGCTAAGGTTCAAAACTGACCTTTTTTTACCGAGTTTTATCTGAAGATGTTGTATGGTAGAAGTGAAATCCAAATTTCATGACTGTCTAGTTATATTTTTAAACTGCACATATGTTTGCGTTTTTATGTCTTTATTAACACAACCAACGACTGTTATTTCTATCAATAAAAAATATTATTTTTGTGAGAGACTTTTCATTTTGAATATTATGGACTTTTGGAAGAAAGTGTGCTCATTCATTTATAGGCTAAATTTAAATCGCTATTTTATCATATTTGTCTTAAATGCAGCTCCATATAACAGGTAAAGCACATCCTGACAGCTTGGAGTATTACTGTGACAGCTTGGAGTATTACTGTCAGATATTGTTCCCCCTCTATTCCATATTAAAGGAGGCTAAGACAAGCATTAAAGACTTTAATAACATTAAACAAAAAATAAATAGTGTATACTAACTTTTTAGAATATACAATTATTATTCAAATGCAATCAATACAAAATTAAATGGCAACATTTGCAATATTTAAAGCTACTCTTACCTTTCTTGCATTTCACACAGCACATTGAAAAAACTTGAACAGCAACAACCCCTCCTCCCTCCTATGTCCCACCCCCGCACTCCCTTCCCCTCCACCTCCGCAAACTACAATATAGATGACCAAGACAATGCACATGCACACACACATAGTAACGTGAGTGGACGGGTTGTTACAGAGGAAAGTTCAATTGAGATAAACTGTACATTTTACCAAACATGGAAAAAGCGCCAATCACGAGAGATCTGGCATTATGTACGCACAGGTTACCCAACACTAGGTAATTATCTAGAGCTAACTAAGGTCCGTTAGCAATATGCTAAACGTGATCTGGTAACTGTAATGTTACAACAAATACAGTCAAACGTAACGTTATCACATATGATGTTGTTAGAAAGACTGAAGGCGGAACCTAAATTTGTTGTTGCCATGGTTTCCTCCCTGCCCGGTTATTGTGTGACAAGCTATGAAGCCGGCTAACTTTATTTTCCTTAATGTGCGTCCTTAAATGATAAGTAAGTTATGTCAATAGATGTTTCACTGATTGTTTATTTGACTGTAACCTGTTTATTGATTTATGTAAATCTCACGGCATTTGTAGAATTTAAACGGCAGTTATAGCACTTGTTAGCATTATGCTAGCGCATTTCTATAATGTTTATTATTAAGGTTTTCCGTTATTAGTGCCATAAATAGCAACAACTTATTTCATCACTATTAACACATTAATATATTTCAATCAGGAGAGACCAGAGATAAAGTAAAATATGTTTATTCTGCAGATGATATTAATGATCAGGTATTGTCATAGTCTTTGGCGCTTGGACTCTGCAGTGAGAATATTTGAATCGAAGAACGTAAGTCCTGAGCATCAGCATGATAGATCCCCCCATGGAGTCCAGACACTGGTGGTGGTGGCTGATGACTTCGATCAATCTTCTCGGGCCAGATCACAACAAGTCATCTTAAGGCTGAAACTGATCGGGCTGATGAAGTTTGAAGTGTTGCTTTGAGGAATATGAAGACGTGGTTGGTGATGGGGAGGTGGTGGGTTGCGCAAAACAGCATCAAGAGAGCACCTGTGACTGATGACTAAAGAATGAGAAATAAAACTATGATGTGAGCATACAAAGTGGTACAAGGTGGTCTTCCTGTCTGAACTTTCGCTAAGCTTCATTACTTTGAGAGAAATTCTTATGTTTATTGAATGTTTATCATTTACACGATAGCTTCCAGTTACATTGTATACCACTGTTGCCATGGTGATTAACGTTACCGTTTGTTATATTGTTTCCAGACCACACAGATGTTGTATGTTAGATTATGCAAAATAAAAATACCTTTCAAGCAGAAACTCTGCGACCATTTCATCCCTTTTTAGCTCTGGATAAAGCTTCATCAGACTTCTCCATCGCTCGAAAGCAAAGCCGATGTTGATTCTTGTTTTAGCTGTTGTTGCATCAAGCTCTTTCTTTGTGGTGGCTTTTTCTAATATACTTTTCTTTTTCCCCGTGGGAGCGGCTGGAGGTGGAAGCCGTGTTAGGTCGCTACTGTCTGTTTACGGCTATCTCTGTGGATCATGGATGTATTATAATACCGTGGACCCATAACAGTCTCTCTTCCGGGTAGGGGTACGCGCACGATTACGTAATACGGAAGGAGAAAACAGGCTGGTTGCTCGACCAAGCATATCATTTGGACCGAATGATATGATTGGTCAGAGTTTTCACTGAATATTATGAGAATGGAATCATGTTTTGTTCCTGTGCCTGGTGGATCTCTTTAACATTTTAGAATGCCATTACCTTATTAATAGCATTTTAACCTAAACAAAAAAATGTGTAAAAATGTAACAAAGGTAAGGTTAGCTTTAACTCATCAACAAAAACATCAAAATAATTTTAAAAATGAAACATTCAAAATCAACTATCAATAGAAAATGTCTTATTGATACATGCACTTCCTTTCCTTTCCTTTAGCATGCTGCACATACAAATGTGTCCTCTGTCTTTGGCCTTCCAACACATGCATGGTGGAACCACCGTCCACAGGCATCACAGGATATCTGTAGTGCAAAAAACATTTTAACACTGCATGAAATATTTAAAGAAAACTTGGAAAGACAAATTAATATTGGCAAAACGTGCAAACGAAGATTTTTTTTGTTTGCTGCCCATGATGGAACGTTTTCGGAAGATTTCTTGCAAGTGAAAATACTGGCACTTACATGAGTGTGATGATTGTTTCCGTTCCGTGATTGCTCTGCCTGGTTGGTCTGATTGTCCTTGTTTTCTTCTTTCCAGAAAGTACCCAAGCAGATCAAGGTAATCAGGCTGAAGCAGTTCACCTGGGCTGGGGGTTGGGCCACCTTTTAAAACAAGCTGGCCTGCTCAGTCTCGCTCGCTCTCTCTACCAACCAGCAGCAGAACCTTTTTTCTTTGTTTGCTTTATTTGATTGATTTCTAGCACTCAACATACTCCTAAGTTGATTAAATAAATGTGTTCTCCTCCTTGGTTTTGTCATGAATTTTGAGCCAGTTCATGACAAAATGGGGGCTCGTCCATTCAGTAAGACCTAGTATTTAGTTGAATTTGGTTGTTTTTTTTCTTTCTTTTCAACTATTGGTAAGTGGCATTCATTCATTGCTGGGTTTTTTGGGATTTGACTGTTTCTTGGGGGAGAATTAAACATGCTGGTTTTAAATTTTTTGGTAGGTAATGGGATTGGGAAGAGTTTTGGTGCTCGGTTTGGTCCAGTTTTGGTAGGTCATTTTAAGGGGTGACTTTTGGTGTAGTCCTTATAAGGAGTCTATTTCCCCCTGGTAGGCTTATCAGGTTCGACTTTTAGAACCTGGGGTATATTGTGTGGCTGTGAAAGTGAGTAGAGCTATATGCTCAGGTTCACGTCAGTGGAGTGCTGGTGGTGGCTGCATAGCAGGTATTTTCCAGTCCCACTGAGTTTGTGATTAAAGACCCTCTCGCCGGTAACAGCCTGAAGAATAGGGTTGAGTTAGATAGTTTTTGTTCTTAGTTAGCGGGGTTTTGGACTTCCTTGTTTGTGGCTACTTCAAGTTGAAATGAGTAAAATACATACAAACACAGGACCACATTTTATACATAAAATACCCATGTCAGCTCTGCCTCTTCATTGTCATCTGCATTTTCCTCCCCACAGTTGAAGCAAAGGTTTGTCAGATTGTCTGTCACAAAAAATGAAAAGTATTTGAAAGAGGGCAACATTTGTGAGGACAAGATTTCTTTTGAGTCCCCGGCAATTGTATTTTTTGTAATTTTCAGCGATAATAACCTGAGTAGTCAAAGATGTTTTCATTTACAACTTGTAGGGTTTAATATATAACTTACCAGATTCCCAAAGAAGAGTTGTGGAAATCTGTCAACGTAACTCTGCCACATCATTTCGGCCAACCGGGAATTTGACCTCTTCACTGGTCAAGATTTTCTCTATGAACAGATATTTTGTTATCTTTTACCTACACATACAAATCTAAATATATAGTTTATCTGGGAAGCACCACTTTATATCTGCACATCATGGAGTAGAAAGGGCAATTTTTTTCATACCTTGATGGCAAAAAACCCCACAAGAGGTGCTGTCTGGTTGGTGTGGATGAGGCACTGTGTCACATTTCCATCTGGACACATTAATCCCTTTTTTAAAATATTCAGAAACATACATTTTTCAATATTGCCTGGGGCTGAGGCTGTGACTGCAGCAGAGCCTGACGCTGGAGCTGCTGCTTGGCCTGTTGGTGGTGCTGGGGCAGGGGCTGTTGATGGTCTCGGTGCTGTTGGAGGTACCGGGGCCGTGGCTGTTGGTGGTGCCAGGGCCAAGGTTGTTGGTGGTGCCGGGGCTGTTGGTAGTGCCAGAGCTGGGGCTGTTGGTGGTGCCGGGGTTGTTGGTAGTGCCAGGGCCAGGGCTGCTGGTGGTGCCGGGGCCGGTGGTGCCAGGGCCGAGGCTGTTGGTAGTGCCAGGGTTGTTGGTGGTGCTGGGGCTGTTGGTAGTGCCAGGGCTGTTTGTGATGCCGGGGCTGTTGATGGTGCTGGGGCTGTTGGTGGATTTAAGATTGAGGTATTATTGGCTGTGGTGTTTTGAAAATTCGAAGGTGATCGATATTCACCTTTGGTAGGAACTGGTTGTCAGACTGCAGGTCTGCGCTCTTCTTGTCGATAGCAACTATCGTAAAGGGACCAATCCAGTTTTTATCCAGCTTCCCACCTTTTCTTTGCTGACTGCAAATATTTTTGCGCAGCACCTCGTTTCCCACCTGTAAACATGCCTGTTTTGATGATTTTGGCAATTTATATTTGTTTTGGGCTGTGGCTATGTTTTCCCGCACTAGACTATAAATTGCGTCCTGCCTTTTAATGACCTCCGACAGCACCTCCTGGTCAAGGTCATTCTCCATGCCTATGTCAATCTGTAAAAGAGAACTTTCATTTTTTTCATTGTTGTTGCTCCGCTGTTACAGTCATTAGACTATATGTGGGGAAAAAATAAAATTGCATATTTCCAACCATGTCAACAAAATAGATTAGGTCCCCTTATTTAAATGGACACTTGCTTTCTACTAAAAACTATAGACTTTTCCTTGGTCACAAAATATTAATGTACTGAGCATATTACTTATTTATTGTATAGCGTGGAATAAACATTGACACTGATTGTCAATTAACTATAGTTTTTCAATTTTTTATTCAAACTAAGAATTAACTGAGCCAACCTTGTAATCCTCCGGAACCTCACTCGGGAGGCGGGCCTCTGTCCCAAACAGGAGGAAGAATGGTGAGAACTTTGTCGTCATGTGTTTTTTGGTCCTCAGCCAAAAAATCACAGCATCCAGATATTTGTCCCAACTCTCTGGACGTTGGTTAACAATTTTGCACAGTGCCCTGAAAAGTATTATCATATAAATAGGTAGGCCACCTTGTTTCAAATACATTTTCAGTTCACAATATCATAAATATATTCAACATTACATGTATCAACAAAGATATACACAGCAAAAGTAATATAATTACAGCACTGTTACCTCTGTATTGTCCCATTTAACTTTTCCACAAGCCCATTTGTTCGTGGATGATATGAGGCACAAAGGCTTCGCTCAATCCCCAGACATTTGCACATCTCATTGTTTAGCTGTTGGCAAACAATAACAAGCACATTATCATTTGTTTGAATCAAATAAAATTTTGCCTAGTAATTCAATGCAAAAAATATTACTTCATATGCAAATAAATGTGAGATAATCTCACATACAGTACATTTAAACACTGTCCAAAAATACATCAACATTTATGTAACAACATACTTAACATTTAACAAACTCACGTCCCTGGTCAGTTAGGATCCTTTTTGGGGCCCCAAAACGATAAAAGAACCTAACAATACAGTCTGCCATATTTGCAGCTGTTTTGGATGGTAGGGCAAAAGCCTCAGACCACTTGGTGAAGTAATCCACCATTACACAGATATATGTATTGCCTGCCTCTGTCTCGGCCACTTTGCCAATGATGTCCATCCCCGCAAGTTCAAACGGTTGGCTCACCTTAAAAATGGAGAGCACAATAACAAATTTGAATTACTAGTAAGCATTCTCCATCACAAAATATAAGATTCAAAGAGTAAAGTAAAATATTGTCCCTTACCAGTCTCATAAGCTGCTACAATCTTCTTTCTGAAGGCCTCAGACAGTTCTTTCGATCTCACCATGGTGCTCACTCTCATTTCAACAGTCAGGGGCACACCAAACTAAATGTCTGAGGTTTAAATAGGGCAAACCTCTTTCAATGCTGAGTAACAATGTTCTGATTGTTTGCACCTGATGTGATACACCTGTGTGTGATTTTAGCCATTTTAAGTGGGAATGAATGTGGGGGTGGTTTATACATCATATTTACATGTATATATTTATATCTTGCATAGTCAAGTATTAATTACTCATAACATATATTTTTATATTAGATCTTTGTGCATGTATGTATGTCTTGCATAGCTAAGTATATATTTTACATACATTTCATGTTACATTATATTATTTTGTATTATATTGTTTTATAATATACTATAATTATTATATTATACTATATATAACAACATTACATTACACATAAATTATTATGCTGCCCTATTATTATGATTATTATTATGCTGTCATCATACATTAATATTATAATTATTATTATATATTACTACTATTAATAACAATAACACTGTCATTTCATCAGTAGCATCATAATTACCACTAATATTACCATCGCTATTTTGAAAGTTTAGGATTCTTTTAAGAGTGACAAAGATTTCATTCTTGTTACATGCAATATCAAAAGTCTGTACACCTGTATCCCTGATGATGTAGGAATTGAAGCACTGTTGCATTATTTTGAAACACGCCCTACTGAGGTATTACCACGTAATTAATTTTTGTTGTCCCTCACTGAAATAATTCTATCGAGAAACTTTTTCCAATATGCAGGAGCTTATTATCTGCGGAGGCCAGGTGTAAGCATGGGGAGTTCCTTTGCTCTTTGGGTATAGTTGTGAAGAACTGTACCATTGAATTGTTTGCAGAATAATGTTTCTCTTTAGATGAATCAAAAAATATACTGACCCACTTATCAATATCAGCTGTCATGCCAGGCCAGTAAAACCTTTTACACACTGCGTCTCTCGTTTTCGTGATACCACAGTGGGCTCCAAAGGCACTTGCATGGCATTCTTTGAAAATTTGGTTGGCCTCTTCTTTGTCATAGACAACCTTTCTCTTTTGAGTCTTCCCTCTCTTATACAATGTTCCTTCTGTGTAGAATTTAGAAAAAAATAAGTCCTTTATTGCAGGTCATAAATATGTTTTAAATAAACTTCATTAAATTAAAATGAGCTTTGATCTATATAGTGCATTATAGTCTAAATGCTTATGTAATATTGCATTGTTTAAATAAGTTATTTTTACATCACAACTGGCTTTGCCAATATAACAACACCACATGATGTAATAACTACATTTTTAAATGCAATATGCATTTTGTAATAATCTGACTCATTTTGCAATAGCCTACATATTTTCAACTCAATATTGATTGTTACAAAATGCTCCGTTTTTATAACTTTTTCATCATCAAAAAAATTGCAACTCCCACAATTTGTAATAACCACCTCACCATGTAATTATTGATTACAAAATGTTTTGAAATTCATTAGGCCTACATATTGGTTCCAAGTATTTATTACAAAACGTAGGCCGTATTACATTTTGTCGAGTTACTGCATGATGCGGTGTTATTACACAATGCGTTACTACATGACTAAATTATAAACGCATGTATAAATGCAGCTTCCAAAATAACCATACTGTTGATCCTAACCGCTGTAATAGTTTAAAGAAAACCACCTTCATAGTGGTAGGATTTATACTGTATCAAAAACGTTTAATGTCTTTTCACTTACCATCAAGTATGAATTCCGATGCCCTTCTTCGAATTACTTGTTTCTCCGATTTTGTAGCACCCTCTGGGTAGCTACTACATGATTTATAATTAATCATTTCGTGGCAAATGTCTGGATTCATTTCCCTTGCAGGACAAGTGACAACATGGAGTTAATTGAGAATTTGTAAACTTAATGTAAGCTAGTAGTTAGTCTGTTTCATTATTTTTTAAGTCCACAGCCCAATTTACATACCTTATTTATAGCTTTCCCAAAGTTGTTCAACTCGAGCGATGTCTCATTCGGGGTTCTCCTGTGCAAATTGGCTACTGAAATTGAGCTTTAATTGGGATGTTTTGGTTTGATTTAAACTTCAAAAAGTAACGGATGCGGTCAGACTTTATTTCCCTCCAGAAGTTACTTTAATGTTGATTCAACGTTGAAGCACATCTGCCCCAGTCTGTTTGACCTGTCCTGCAATGCTTCGCGCTACAACCTGCTCAGCCTCACTGCCTGCCCTGCATTTGAGTAAGGTAAGTGAAATTTGTATTCAGTCGTAAAGCTTGTAAATGGGAAAAGGCACAGTGATAATTTAACCGCACTGTAAGATTTTTTCCTCTAACCCTAACCCTATTTAGTTTTCAGTAAAGCTGTGGTGGATCAACTTCCGATATTCGATATTCTTGCTAGCTAAAACTTCAGCACCTTGTTTAAATTTATATTTACTTTAAAACAATATGTAGTACTTAATACATGGGCGTAGATGACGTAGGGTTGGTGGGTTTTGTAAATCCATGGGCCCTCTTGTGGTAAAATCCTGCGGCATCACCATACTGCCGAGGATTTTTTATTTTTATTTTTTTGGTTTAAATCAGGGGCGGCTGGTCATAGGGAGGTTCGGGACGTGGTTGACCACGGCTGCCTTCCCTCGTAGCAGCAGGTAGCACAGAGTGTAACGTCAGACTGGGTCACTGCATTATGTTGCAGGGGGGATACGAGCGGCCCCTCGATCCTAACCTCGAAAAATTATATCGGATCTATCTCACTGTTCCAATAAGCAGTGCACAGGCAAAGCGCATTTTAAGTCGCCTTAAACTAATTAAGTCATACCTGTGCTCAACAATGAGTGAGTCTCGTCTCTCAAACCTGGCATTACTTTTCATTGAGAGAGAGATTTCTGAGAAGGCTAACTTTAACAATGTTGTTGAGACATTTGCCAGAATGAAGAACAGAAAAACTTACCGGGACGTTAGCTGGTCCGTGGTTGAACTAACGATAGGCAGCTGCGGCTGTCTAGGAGCAACATACAATTTCCGTTACCGGCGCTAGCTAACGTTACCAGTGAACACATAGCTAACGTTAGCTAAGAAAGTGTGGGGCAGAGTAAGCTGGTTAACTATCTTGCTAATAACTAGCTAGCCTCAGTTAGCAGTCGGGACTGCAACAGCATGCAAACAGTGCCAGGTTCCAACTTACCGTTTTGTGGCTGAACTCCGGTCATTCAATGAAGGCTTCAAACATCAAATTTTTCTAGGGATCAACATGGTCATGGGGTACATTCGATATCCTAGGGCAATAATGTACTGGTCCAGTGAGGATGGCCTTCGCCTAGGCCTAATTGCAGATGCCATGTCTGTAAACAGATTTGAGCAAATTCTGAGTAATCTGTACTTTGTGGATAACTATACTTACCAGCCAGAAAACACAGATAGGCTCTTCAAAGTAAGACCAGTGCTAAGTACGCTTCAGAAAACATTCCTGGCGGCAGCAGACCCTGAAGAATTCCAATCGATTGACGAGCAGATCATTCCCTTCAAAGGCCTACTGTCAATCAAGCAATACATACCAAAAAAGCCCAAACCCTGGGGAGTGAAAGTGTGGGTGAGGGCAGGGTCCTCAGGTTATGTGTACAGATTTGAAGTGTATCAGGGCTCTGCAAATAGGGGTCAGATCAGTGGTTTGGGAATGGCTGGAGATGTAGTGATGCGCCTATGTGATGACATAAAGCAACAAAATCACAAGGTGTTTTTTGACAATTTCTTCTGCAGCATTCCACTCCTTGAGGCCTTGAAAGACCTTGGCATTTATGGCACAGGAACATGCAGAGCAAACAGAGTGAAAGGAGCGAGTGAGAAACTCAAGAGTGAAAAACAACTGAAAAAAGAGGGCAGAGGGGCCTGCTCTGTTGTCAGCACAAGCGGAAATCACTGTCACACGTTGGCTTGACAGTTCTGTCATCCACATGGCTTCAACCTGTGCTGGCCAGTCCCCTGAAGACGTGGCCAAAAGATGGCAGAAGAAAGACAAAACAATGATCAGCGTCCAAAGACCCTTCTCGGTGGGCCTTTACAACCAACACATGGGTGGGGTGGATCTTGTTGACCAGTGTGTGGCAATGTATCCCCACAGACGTAGAAACAAGCGGTGGTACATCCGAGTGTTTTTTTAATTTTTTGGATGTGACCATTGTTAATGCCTGGCGCCTCTACCTGGATTGGAAAAGATGAATCTCCTCATCTTCAAAGCTTCCGTAGCCCGTGCACTGATAAATGCTGGCTCCCTCCAGCAAAGCAGAAGAGGAAGACCCAGTGGGACTCCACCTCCAGCAAAGCGCAGAACAGTGACCAAAGTACCCAGTGAGGTCAGGTTCAGCACAGGAAATCACTGGCCCATGCTCACCCAGGTCAGAAATGCAAACAGATGCCACGATTCTGCTTGTACACGGAAGACCAAATACATCTGCATGCAGTGCCATGTGGCACTGTGCCCTGGATGCTTTGCCAACTTTCACAGAGCCTAGTATTGATGAACTAATGATTGATGAGCATAAAATGTGGTTAATTTGAAAAAAACTCAGTTTGAATCATTTTTACATTAGGTTAATACTGCTTATTCTTTAGTGCTTAAGCGCATGTAGTCCAGTGTAGTGGACATGTTTGTAACTTTCTGAAAAATTCATATTTTTGAAAAAAAAGTGAATATTTGTTTTTTTCATGTCCTAAGCAAAGTAAAAACACATTAAAACATTTTGACTCAGGCTTTCATAATTCATGCATCAGAGGGTTAAAGACTTGAAACACAGAATGGTTGTTGCATTTGACTTTTTTATTAGAATAAGCCAGTAGAGTATTTTAACAGTACAAACATAGTCACCTTTCATTTTCTTCAAGCTCTTTGAATTAATTCATAATATAATCTTATTTATTACAACAAACCAAACAAATATAAATCTAGCTATCTGTAAATCTATATCTCTAAATCTATCTATATATACAGATATCTATCTACAAGTTTTTAATTTATGTTGTAGAAAGTACATTTATTTTGTGCTACCAATTAATAAAAGGATTCATCTAACGTAACCTTCTACAAATTGTAAAGTAGATCTGAGATGAAATGTTAATTTGATTTGTTTAGAGGTAAGGAGTAAACTACACTTAAGGTTGTCACAATCAACGTTTAGCAGCCCATGCTTTCACCAGTGGTCCATTCTGGTAGTTTACCAGGAAGCAAACCACACTGAACAACTGATCTATGCTTCCACACACTGATAGCGGTATGACTTTGTCAAAGAGTTTGTTCTCCTTAACCCTCCGGATACACAGCTCAACGTGGACTCTCAGGTGGGCAATTGACTACGTCTGCTGAACATCCTCCCTAAACATTTTGGTGTTCCTTGACAGAAAGGCAGGTCGGTAAACCTTGCAGGGAACGAGGGTGTCCACAAGAAAGCCCTTGTCTACCATAATAGCCATGTCTGCTGTGAGGAGTTTGGTAATGTCCGATTGCTTGAATATCTCCCTGTCGCTCATAGAACCTGCATACAACGCAGACACAAAGGTGATGGGAACATGGGGAGCAATACCAATCATGGCCTTGAATGTGGTGTGTGATTTATATGTTGAAAACACCTCACTCTGCAAAAGGAGAGAGGAGGGAGTTTGGCAAAAGATTTCTGTACAGTCAAGCACCACTTGTGTGTCAGGGAATGATGAAAACTCTGGTGGTAAGTGAGCTTTGACTTCTTTTGCTAGTAGCCACAGGCGGATGGAACCAAGTAGATGGTACAGAAAGTGTGTCCAGGTAGCAATGATTCTGCTGACTGTGGTGCGATGAATACCAAAACGGTTGGCAAGATCCCTGAGAGGCAGGCCCACAGACAGGTGCATCAGAAACAGGAGTAATTCATCTACGGGTGCAAGTTTCTGTGAAAATAAACAAATAACAAATTAGTCCTGGTTATAGTTGCTTGACTTCTTATATAAAGACAAATAGGATGTTATTATTTAACTTACATGTCTCGACTGCCAAAGCCTGCAGTCCTCATCAGAGGTGTTGCTCAAGTAAATCAGCTGACAGGAAGCTTCAGCAACACATCTGATGAACACTGCAGGCTTTGGCAGTCGAGACATGTAAGGTAAATAATAACACCCTATTTGTCTTTATATAAGAAGTAAAGAAACTAAGTGAAAATAGTCTAGGCATATATATAGCTGTAACTCACAACTAGTTACATAAGTTAATTAGCAGACGCTTTTGTACAAACAACTTACAAAATGTGCAATCTCTAAAGTAGGTAGAACAGATTGCAGCTAAGTCGTTATCATTCTATTTAATAAAGCAGAGACCAGTTAAATCTAACCTATCTAGTGTTAAGCATGACCTTCATTTCTTATGTTTGTTGAGACCCTTATTACATAACTTACTGTTGCTCTTAGTTGAGTTGGCTCATTGCTGTTGGCAGAGGCAGCATTGGCACTGGTGATCCGCACCATCTTAGTTCTCACAGCAGGCTCCACCAGTCGCCAAAAAGCTTGGAAATGCTCGTATGATGCAAATCTAATAATGAAATGATAATCACTTAAAACTTTTTTAGATTATGGTTGTTAACTATGCATTACTGAGAAACACAGTCTCTCTCTTACACCCACACTCACTCCCTCACAGACACACACACACACGTTAATTTAATGTTATTCCAAAAAACAATGACCAACCTTGTGTAAAAACGAATATCTTCGCCTCCTGCAAGGCGTTGAAGCCCAAAACGAGACTGCAGCTGTAACGTTTCAAGCTGGTTTTGTAGCTCCTGTACTTTTTGCTTTAGTGCTTCGTTCTCGCTTGCCAAGTCATCTGACATTACTGATGTCATTGGAGTAACGCAGTAATCATGCTCACGCACCACCTGCACTTCCATCTCGGAGTCGGAGTCAGACGCTGCTATGTCCGGGGAAGGGCATCTCGGCCGGCGGACCCAAACATTAAGCCTCGGTGCGGGTATGGTGTAGTCATTCCAGGCAAACAGAGAAGGTACAGCTCCTTTGTTTAGCCTTCTCTGTCCCCCAGCTGTCACAGCGAAGTCACCAGTCTGGAAATGCCGACTACAGAGGCGAGTATTTTGGGTGGGACTGAAGTGGTCTCTACGGATCTTAATGAGCCACTGAGCCCGTACCTCAGGATCGATTGGAAATCGATGAAAACTAATTTCCGAGTTGTATCTCGACGAATTAGCACATCGAGGCACACAACAATGTAGAGACGTTTTCTTCTCTTGCCGTTGATATATCAACCTCTTCTCCTTAATCTTAAAAACACTCATTTTCGCTATCTAACTAACTATCTAACTATCCACTTCTTCCTGCTTCTCCACTACAACCGGAAACAGTCATGCCAACCACGGAACACCCGGAAGTTAAGAGCAATCAGGCCAATTGAGCTTTGTTCGTGGCATCAGTTGTCTCATCCACTTGCACAGACACAAAAGGGGCTGCATTTACCTCCACTTGAATATCATGACGGAGAGTGTCACTCACTGCCTGGATAAGGTCGTTCTGGATCCGGTTAGACGTGCCAGTAAAAACCGTGGAAACTTGCAAATGGGTTTCCAATCGTTCATCTTTTCGGCAAGGACGTTCAATAGTTCCACATAGTTGCCTCGGTTACTGGAGCCCTCACTCTCATCATTCCCCCGAAATGCTAAAGAAATACGTAGCACGTATTAGGTCCTTGAGGATCTCTCGGTTTTCCCGCACCTTGACATTGTGCACGGAGACTTGCAGTCGATTAGTGCATTTTCCGAAGGGTTTGAGCGCCATTTGGTGTTGAATGTGTGCACTCGATCGCTCATGCTTGGTTATAGCAGTAGGCAAGTTGTTCAAGTCACTGTAGCCTCAGTTGGGCTGTCTCATGGACCTTCCCTTACCTTGCAGTGAATGACAGAAACAAATTTGTATATATATACACTACCGTTCAAAAGTTTGGGGTCACCCAAACAATTTTGTGTTTTCCATGAAAAGTCACACTTATTCACCACCATACGTTGTGAAATGAATAGAAAATAGAGTCAAGACATTGACAAGGTTAGAAATAATGATTTGTATTTGAAATAAGATTTTTTTTACATTAAAATTTTGCTTTCGTCAAAGAATCCTCCATTTGCAGCAATTACAGCATTGCGGACCTTTGGCATTCTAGCTGTTAATTTGTTGAGGTAATCTGGAGAAATTGCACCCCACGCTTCCAGAAGCAGGATTTGAGTGTGCCTATGGTCATCTCAACCCGGGCTCTAGTCCTGCAGTGGGCCACATTAAAATGTTGTTGGGGCCCAGACAACTCTTGCAGGACTGTGTCGACAATGACATTGTAAACCATGCACCCCCCCCCCCCCCCCCCCCCAACTGGAAACGTAGCTTTGCTTCCTACCTGGTGTCACTCAGAGGCTTCAGTGTGATGTCAACAAATTCTGTGAGAATATCCCACCTCTTCACAGAAGACGAAAAGACGGTGTACAATCTTTGAAGAGTGCCAAAGAAGGTTAGACACTCTCTGTTGGATGAGGCTGCATCACATAACAAAAGGTTCGGGCTGTGGATTCAGCAGGGGATGAACAGAGTCTCTGGACATCTCTGTTGTATTAAAGCTTGGACACCCTTTTGTATTCCCCTCATATTAGCGCCATTGTTGTAACTTTGTCCCCTACAATTAGCCAACTCCAACCCCAGACTATCCAACACCCCTGTCAGTGTATCTGTGAGGCCTTTCCCAGTTGTCTCCTTCACAGCAGTGAACCCCACAAAAGACTCAGTAATAGTGATCTTCTTCTTCTCATCTGTATGAACATACCGTATGATAACTGAGGCCTGCTTTTGCTTTGAAATATCAGGTGTCCAGTCCAATTCCACAGCAAAGTACTTGGAGGCTTTGATCTGGGCACACATTTGACCTAAAACACCTTCTGATATTGAATCTAAAAATTCATTTTGAGTGCACCTGGACAGATATCTGGTGTTTTTTTTAGAGGCAGCCTTTCTAAGATGCTCTGCCAGTGTGACATCATACCGTGCTATGAGCTCAAGGATGCCCAGAACATTTCTTAGGATTTCCTAAATGTGCATTTTTTCCCCTCAGTGGCAGGTTTCTTTCTGGAAGGAATAGTATGCAGTCGATCACTCGGGTCAACACACTTCTCCAGTGTGCCTTTTCAGCGGCCATGGCTCTCTGCAATTCGCTATCAATAGTTTTACCTAGGCGTAAGCGGGATGCCAATTCTTTCCACATCAGATAAGCATTTATGTGATAACCACTGGTTTCATGGTGCTTCAGTGTTTTTGAAAGACACTGCCAGTTATTATACCCCACCACAAGGCACGTGTCAACAACTCTAGCTTCACCAAAAAGCTTACATGCCAAACAATAGACTTTGTTAGTACTTTTGGAGTACAGTGACCAATCCCGCTCCTCTTTCTCTTCATTGGACGGTACACGAAAACAGTATGCTTTGGCAAAACACCTTTTACTTTTATCTGATCTTGGATATGGCCCATCAGGACATTTCTGTGGGCCATTCTCAACCATGTACTGCCTCAATGAGTCCCCCATTTCGGTGGTGAAGGCCATTCGGATGGATCTTTTGAGTAAGACCTTGCCCCAGCCCTCTCCTCTGCACCTCTCTGTTCCTCTCCCTCATCTTCACCTTTCTGTTCCAGATCCTCTTCATCATCATCTGGACCTCTCTGTTCCTCTCCCTCATCTTCACCTCTCTGTTCCTTTCCCTCATCTGCACCTCTCTGTTCCATATTCTCCTCTGTGGTGATTGACCACCTTCTCCTGTGTGTCCTGATTCTTTCTTTCCATCCTCACACCTGAATAACATGAACTTTGTGTTAAGGAGGTTTCAAAAATACAGCAGTCAAACCACATATACAAAACATGACATTTTAATTTTAAATGATATCCTTATTGGATATCAGTTACTGACTTATCAGATACATCGCAACAGCACTGTAGTGTTATATCCGAGTGAAGACATTAAACTCAAGTGTATCACTGATATCAGTTACTGATTGGACGCTGCATCTGATCAGACTTATCAGATACATCGCAACAGCACTGTAGTGTTATATCCGAGTGAAGACATTAAACTCAAGTGTATCACTCCCAAGTTCTATAATTGATCTGTTTTATGATTCACCATCTAGTTAAAAACAATCATAACTGTCTGAACAACAAAATAACCACAAACAAATTCCTTTATTTTTCTTCGTCATGATGTTATATTGTAAATACTGATCAGTACACAGTTGCAAGACAACAGTAACCTGTTGTTTTACTATTGGCTTTAGCTAACCTGAATATTTACAAGCCTCCTCTTGATACACTGACATAACTTACCTACTGTCTTTCAACCACTTTGAAAAGCTTTTTTTCATCCCTAAGAAATCTTTCTCTTTCTACCTCTTCCGTTTTCTCTTTTGTTCCCCCGAGAGCTTTATTTTCTGTCTCTCCATGTTATTAGGTCCCTGTCCTCAAATGACAACACCATTCAAATGAAAACACTCCTGCTCCAGCGCATGCTCGAGGGGACGTTTTTTATCTTGTATTTGTGATCGACTTCCTGTCCCACACGATCTGCTCTGTGCTGAATTGCTGCGTCGTGATCTGGCATCCGGCAAAAATAGAAGCTCTGCGTATGTCTGCCGGAGGCCTCCGGACTGCCAGAGCCGTTCCGCATCCATGACGGAGCCGTTCCGCAGCCGGTGGAAGTACACACATTGACTAGAATGGAAACGAATCGGATCCGCCGCCGTGGCGGAGCGGAGCCGGACCGCAGACGCACCCGGTTGAATTTACCAGTTGTTGAGTACGTTGAGTACGTACTTTTTTGTAATGGAAAAGGTCTGTCCTGGAACCCTGTCGAGTCGAGCCGAGTAGTGCTAGAACTGTGTAGTGGAAAAGCGCCATTTACTTGAATGTGTTCAGAGTATTTCAAGAAATTATTTTGGAATAATGTTTTCTGCTCAAGAATATTTTGATATGCCATGAAATATCTAAATGTCACCTGAAACCAAGATAAATCAGACAAAGAATTATGGACAATATGCATTTGTAATTAATAAAACATCAACTTTACTGACTGATCAAAAGGAATTAAACTGAGATCACAGTCGATACACTCACCTGTGTTGAAGGCCTACCAGTTCATGGAGAAGTCCAGGGCTGTTTCCTTTATAGAGGGTGGGAGTGCTTGGTCAGCTGCAGTCTCTGACTCTGTTTGGTCATGGCCTCATCATGTTGCTTATTTTGTAGCAGTGATGTTTATGCAGCTTGTAAGCATATTTATTTGTAACTGTAAATTGGAAAATACATAATGAATTATGAATTTGTACAAATTGATTACAAAAGTGAATGTGACATACAAAATGTGGGTGTAAAAATATAAATTAAGTGTTATATAAAACTGACGATTGCTTAGTAAAAGAGTGGAATATTTACAACAGAATGGACTACACTGCCTCTTATGGAGATAGAATTGTTTCAAAAAGATTTATACATGTCTAAAAGATATGCATACATTTATAAATATACAAATACAGAAGAAGAGACTGATCTCTTATCAGTGCAATGTGTGTAAAATAATAAAAAAAAATGAGTGATACTTACAGTAGATCCCGCTTGATCTCTGGCTGCTTCATCCATGTTCATCATCATCCAGATTCTACTAGATCAATGGCAAGAGACCTGGCAAAACCCAGTCCACATTACTAGTATGATAATATTATCTTCAGATTCTAGTAGAGACTGACAATTGCTATTACCCAGCTGTGGCTGCACAACACTGCCCTCTACTGGTTGTTCAGGGGAAGGTGTATTCACATTCTAATTTGGTGGTATTTATTTGTTGATCGTTGTGTGCTGTAAGAATGTCTCAAAATTACGTCATCAAGATTAAAAAAAAGCCAAAAAGCAGTCCACTAATGCAGAATCCACCTACAAAGTCAAGCATATTTGTTTTCAAATCTCGAAAATATATTTACAAATACACATTTATTTATACAAATTAGTTTATTTATTTGTATGTCACGTTTTATATTTGTATATTTATTTGTATGTCATGTTTTAATATTTGTTTATTTATTTGTACAGCCCCTTATATATATTTATATTTATATTTTACATCAGTAACGTTGACTGTGAACATATGCTCTTAAAAGAAAGCAAATAGAAATTTTAGAGTATTCGGGAAAAACATATTAAACACATCCTTCAGGAAAATATTTAGAGTGAAAGAGAGAGGTGCTCATTCATGTCTCTCCTACATTAACTCAGTGATTCATAAAGTTGCTAATATACTTGTCAGTCACACTCACTACTGCCTCCAAGTGGAGGCATGGAATGAGGCCAAATGTTATCATTCATTAAATAGTCCAGAATATGGTTTGTGTACAATTCCAACAAAAATAGTTCTTGACTTCAAGGGCATGGAAGTTGAATCATGTAGTTAACAACATTATTTTTTTATTTCATGGGCAGCTAGGGGGGTTGGTTTTGGAGACCCATCAAGATTCCACTGGTATTCAGTTGCAGGACACTGCATAGTTGAGATCTTTGATAGTTCACTTAAACACTAATAAAACTACTAATAAAAGATTGTTGTCAACACTCCACACTCTCATATGACACACATTAAATCTGTCACCAAATCTGCTTTCTTCCACCCAAGCAACATTTCCAGACTCTGTCCTTCACTCTCTGACTAATTTGCTGAGACTCTCATACATGCATTCATCATCTCACGTCTGGACTATTGTAATGCCGTCTTGTATGGGGTCCCAAATAAATAAAACGCTGGACAGGCTCAATAAAACGCTGGACAGGCTCCAACATGTCCAAAATTCAGCTGCCAGGGTTCTCACTCGAACCAAACCCTGGCAGCTGACATCACCCCCACACTCAAACAGTTGCACTGGCTTCCTGTTAAGTTCCGCATTACTTTAAAACTTCTCCTCCTCACCTATAAATCTCTTCATACCCTTGCACCCCAGTACTTAACGGACCCCCTTCATGTTTACCACCCTTCACGGTGGTCTGCTGACTTGGGGGGGCAAGGACTTTAGTGTGGCAGCTCTTACACTTTGGAACTCGCTCCCTCAGGACATTCGCCAAGCACCAACTCTGGACTCTTTTAAATCTAAGTGCACTTGTTCCTGCAGGCTTTTGCTGACTAAATGTGTGTTTTTGTCTGTACTGTACTGTTGTTGTCTGTGTTTCTTGTTATTGTGAAGCGACCTCGGATTTCGTGAAAGGCACTATAAAAAATAAAGTTATTATTATTATTATTAACACATTCTGATTAAATACTTATTTTACACCTTTAATATAAACTATATTATAAGTCTCGGGGGATATTATTTGAAATGCTTCTTAATATTTAACAATAATAATGCTATATTTAGCTTTACTTTCATGCTAATGAATGCTATGCTATATGCTAATAAAAACCTCTGTGATTCTGAGTTTGTCAGTAATATCAAAATTATACTCTAAAAATACTTCATCCATAATTCATAGCTGATTTTTCCATTATTTAATCTTATAAATCTTACAAATGTAAACTTGTCAATTTGGAAATGAAAGCACTTTATTACTTAAGATTACATGACATTAATATTTTCTTAAAGGGCAATGTCAGTTACATAAAAGTTCTGTCACCTGTTATATATCTTCTTAAATGGACATGAACACAGTTGCCAACTGTATTCAGGTTTTGGCCAAAATAAGTTCCACATGCAAAATGGACTTCATCCAGTTGCTTCATTTGATACTAAAGAAGATATCAAAGAAGCATGATACGAATTTTCTGGCAGGACTTGAACATGTTTGACTTAATTTGGCTCCCCGAAGAAAACTGATAAAAATAGAAACACTAACACAGCCCCTATCATGAAGTGAGTTAACAGATGTAATGTGTTTGACTCATTACAAGCTGGCTCTTAGGACATATAATGATTCATTTCAGCAAATGACACAAAACATAACAAATGAATATTATCAATCGCTCTACTTAGCTTCTTTTCTGTTACTGATTGCGAAAGCTCAAATCATAATTTCGGAATTTATATTTTTATACATCTCAGATTGGATATATGTGGTGAAAAAGTAAGCGTAATATGATAATGTGATTTACAGTACTTTCAGGAATAAGTGAGCATTACAGTGGCCCATGGGTTATATTGTTCTGTTGTCTAACAGGATTCACTTAAGTAAAAGTCATTTTATTGACATTTCTTTTCTATCATCCTTATCTTTTCATATTATATCTTTATTATTGCATAATTTGTATCGATTGTAAATTATATTTCTCAACATTCCCGAGACGCTAAACTACGCAAATCCCTCACTTATAAACAAAACACTCACTTTGGATTTAGCTACAGCCTCCATGTTGCTGGAAAGGTCACTAATCTCTATCTTGTACTCGCTCTTCTCCTTCTCCAGCTTTTGTTTGACATGATGGAGGTTGTCGATCTGCTCTCTCAGCTCTGCAACGCTGTCGGCCTGCTTCTTGCGCAGAGCTGCTGTGTTAGCTTCATGCTACAAGGTTGACTCAGACTCAAGCATCTTGTTCATCTCAATCCACCAGCTTCCTCAAGCCTCTCACTGATCTCAAGTTCCCCGGAGCATGGGCAGAGCCAACGTGATGGCTGGGGAGCAGGGGCGGATCTAGAAAAAATGTTTGATTGGGGGGGCCAGGCTGGGGCACGGTCTCAGGAAGGGTGGCACATATAAAGAACAAGTAAAAAAGTTTTTCAATTCTTTAAAAAAAAAAAAAAAAACAGAAGTTGACAGACAGGAAACATGGGAGAGAGAAGGGGGGTGTGACATGCAGCAAAGGACCTCTGGCCTGGATTCGAACCGGGGTCGGCTGCGTATGTGGCATGTGCTCTAACCACTCGACCACCTGCGCGCCCGAGGCTTTCTTTGTTAGTCTTAAAAGAATGATTAGGTTAAATACCCTGCGGTTGGCACAGTGTGGGATGTGAAGAATGTGGAGCCTCTTCTGTGTAATTGCTACTACACTTTGGGGCAGACTCCTGTTGGTCCACATCTTCATGATCTGACTGGTCAGCAGGTGCAGTGTCTGGTCACACAATGGAATATAACATTATTGCAACAGTTTCTTGTTGTTTTAATAGTTGCCTATTGCCTCTCCCTTAAGAAATAATATTGCATGTTTTTCAGTTAGTCAGACAAAGCTACACATAGCTCGTGGCTAATGCTGGTGGTGTGGTTATTTGACTGGCGGCAAGCCTCATGTGTTTTCTTCATTTACTTTCATGTACACATGTATTGTGTGCTAGCCAAGTGCAACAACTGTGTCAAGATAGTAGTTTTAACTGAAAATGTGCATTATTATTTCTGCTGCTCTCAAGAGGCACATCAGTCATTTCTTCTGGCAGAATGAGTTTATATTATGTATTCATTATGTATTGATATCCTGATGGTGAATTCCTGATTTAATTACCCAGAATACAGTCAGGGTGTCTTTTGAACACTGGGAATTGTTTGTTTAACGTGCCTTGGTCTGACCACATGATTGTGGCCCAATGGTGGCGTGTTTTTCTGTCCCCGGTGGGAATTATTCAAGACAGCTTTGCTGCTTGTGTTGACTACAGGAAGATAGGCGAGGAACCCCCCCACTGTGGTGTAGCACGTTCCAAATGTGGTGTAGCAGCAATGACAGCCTTATTTGATTTTGATGCATTATTCATTTTTGTGCAATGTCAGTTTAAAACAAAAAAAAGAAAAGAAAAACTTACTTTGGGTTCCTTAGGGACAAAAATGTCCCCATTAAAACTACATTTTTTGAGCCCCCTTCCAAAATATGAGTTTTTTCCCCCACTAGATAACATAATTTATCTGTGGGTATGGGTGTCAGAGTGTGGTGTGTATGTGAGTATTGAAAAATAAATGTGTGTGTGTTTGAGTGTGTGTACGTAAATGTGTGGATAATGTATATTGTCTTGCAGGTCTGCATTTACAGCATTATGTTTAAATCTGTCTTTCTCTCTATCTCCCTCTCTCTCTCTCACACACAAACACACACTCACACACCTTCACTAACAGACAATGCTATAAATGCACACATGCAAAACAATACAAATTTAAACTTTAATAAACTCCATTTGTACCTGCATATACACACATTTACATATACACACTCACACAAACAATTTATTTTTCAATACACGCAGACAAACCACACTCCAACACCCATCAATCAATCAATAAATCAATCTTTATTTATATAGCGCCAAATCACAACAAAGTCATCTCAAGGCACTTTACACATTGAGCAGGTCTAAACTGTACTCTTCAGGTTTTAATTTTAAAGAGACCCAACATTCCCACATGAGCAGCACTTGGCGACAGTGGCAAGAAAAAAACTCCCTTTTAACAGGAAGAAACCTCAGAACCAGGCTCAAAGTGGGAGAACATCTGCCTCGACCGGTTGGGGTAGAGAGGAGAGAGAGGAAGGATAGAAGAGAGAAGCACATTGAAGCTGCATTCTGGACCAGCTGGAGAGTCTTTAGAGACTTGTTGGGGCAGCCTGATAATAATGAATTACAATAATCCAGCCTAGAAGTAACAAATGCATGGATTAGTTTTTCTGCATCATTTTGAGACAGAATGTGTCTGATTTTTGTAAATTCTGATCAAATATAACTCCTAGGTTCCTTACAGTAGTGATGGAGGCCAGTGTAATGCCATCCAGAGTAGTTCTATCATTAGATAATGTGTTTCTGAGGTGTTTAGGGCCAAGCACAATAACTTAATAACAGGAAGTTGCAGCTCATCCAGGCCTTTATGTCCTTAATACATATAATTGAGTATCGTCGTAGCATAGAACTAAGTGATTGTTTGAAATAAAAAATGAATTATTTAAAAAGAATATCCTTGGAGAATGTGATGCCATATGCATAAACACAGCCCAAATGATCAAGAAAATAAAAAATGAAAAGCCAAAAATGTCCTTAGTGAGGCACAAGGGTTAAAGAGAAACCAGAGAGTAAATAATACATTTTGAGGTAAAATGTTTATTGAATAAACACAGTGTAAGAAGACAATTAAACAGCTAGTTCATATTTTATGAACTTTGTCCAAAGTCTCCAAAAGGATGTCTCTTATTCAGCAGGTTCGGACTAGAAAGAAAACAAGAAAGAAGATTCAGCATATATTCTTAAAATAAAAAGTAAATTAAAATTGAAATACTCCATTAAACTAAGGTGCCCACATAATAATCTATTTAAAATATTATCACATGGTTACCTTTCCATGATCACGGCCTTTGGCTCTCAGCTTGTTGACCTGGGATTCAGCGATGTCGGCACGCTCCTGAGCTTCCTCCATCTCATGCTGGACCTTCCTGTACCTGGACAAGTGAGTATTGGCCTGCTCCTCCTGCAAAAGGGTTTGGAGTTGAAGTATTTTTTAAATTGTACATCATATTAGTATGTTTTCTTTCTGTAATTTTTGATTTTTGCGACATTCCTTTATAAAAAAATACAACAAATTTGACTTACAGCCTCCTCAGCCTGTCTCTTGTAAGCCTTCACTTTGAGCTGCAGCTTATCCACCAGATCCTGAAGTCTGTGCACATTCTTCTTGTCCTCCTCAGTCTATACAAACAAAGCAATGTTACTGCACTATATAGAGAGAACATTTCCAAACCAAGAAATCATGATCATGTTTTTAGTTAAATCCGAAACTTACCTGGTAGGTCAGCTCCTTCACTCTCCTCTCATATTTGCGGACTCCCTTAACAGCATCAACTCCACGCCTCTGCTCAGCTTCAACCTCAGTTTCCAGTTCACGAACCTGTAATGTGATGATGCATAGTATATCAAAACCTTGTAAAGGAATTTTTTGAAGTGAGAATTCCACATATTGAAAGTGTGAAAGCAGATGTATTAAGAGCATACCCTTGACTCCAGTTTCTGGAGCTGCTTCTTGCCACCCTTCATGGCCAGGTTCTCAGCCTCATCCAGACGGTGCTGCAGGTCCTTGACTGTGACTTCCAGGTTCTTCTTCATCCTCTCCAGGTGAGAACTGGTGTCTTGCTCCTTCTTTAGCTCCTCGGCCATCATGGCAGCCTGAAATGATGGGCATCGTGTATAAACAAGTGTTTTGTGAAGTGAAGTTGAATTTTATAAAAAAAAAGAAGACTCATATACAAACTCACATCAGTGATAGCCTTTTTGGCTTTGTCCTCAGCGTTTCTTGATTCCTGAACAGCATCGTCCACTTCACCCTGAACCTGTACGAGGTCAGACTCCAGCTTCTTCTTGGTGTTCAACAGGCTGGTGTTCTGAAAATTAAAAAAAGTCACTTTTAATTTTGTGTTATGTATACAAAAGCTGGTATGTATACTATATTCATTCTGTATAAAGGCATTTTCTTGTTAATGATTGAATATAAACCTGAGAGTGAAGCAGTCCAACACGCTCACTGGCATCAACCAACTCCGCCTCAGCCACTTTGCGTCCCCTCTCTGTCTGCTCAAGAGCGGATCTGAGCTCCTCAATCTCAGCCACCATCAGGCCATTTCTGCGCTCCACCATGGCAACCTGCTCCTTCATGTCTTCCTGTCCTCTGACAGCATCATCAAGGTGCAGTTGGGCATCCTGATAACACGTGCAAGGGTAAAGACTTAACTTTCTTTTGCTCTGTAAGATTTGTTTATTCATTGATCAGACAAAGCTCACCTTGAGCTGTCCCTGGACATTCCTCAGTTGTTTCTGAGACTCAGCAGCCTGCCTATTAGAATGACTCAGCTGAATCTCCATCTCATTCAGATCTCCCTCCATCTTCTTCTTGACTCTCAGGGCATCGTTCCTGCTCCTGACCTCAGCATCGAGAGTGCTCTGCATTGAGTCAGTCACCCTCTGGCTGTTCCTCTTGATCTGCTCCATCTCCTCGTCCTTTTCTGCCAGCTTCCTGTCTACTTCACCTTTGATCTGGTTAAGTTCAAGCTGAACACGGAGAATCTTGGCTTCCTCATGCTCCAGTGTACCCTTAAAGAAAAAGTTGAACATACACTTAAAGGTTATTTTCTCAAAAAAATCAAGAAAAAAAAATTCAAATTAATGTTGTATTTTATCACACAAGTTGTCTTTTTATATTGTAAATTATATTTTTTACCTCTGCTTCCTCCAGTGCTGACTGAATTTCAGTTTTCTCAGTCTCCACAGTCTTCTTGGATTTCTCCAGCTCATGGATGCTCTTTCCAGTCTCACCAATCTGTTCAGTCAGGTCTGAGATCTCCTCTGTAGCGTATTAAAAGCCAAAATCCAGTGCAATTAGGTATCTAGATTATATTTAGAAACTACATTTTTCCACCGCAAACCTTCATGAACTTACAGCTACAGAAGTCAAGGAAGAAGCTGTATAATCACTACAATGATGAATTAATATTACTTTAAATATTGTGGGATTGACTTACGCTGCAGGTTCTTGTTCTCTCTCTTCATGGTCTCCAGATGATCCAGAGCCTCCTCATAAGAGTTCTTCATCTTGAACAGTTCAGTGCTGAGAGAGCGAGCCTCCTTCTGGGCTCCTTCCAGCTCTGCCTGGCCTTCCTCATATTTCTGTTTCCATTCTGCAAGGACCTAGAATTATATAGATTAATAACAATGATTAATTACCAAGATCATTTTGTATTTCATTCAAACCAGTGTGGTTTTTGAGTTCCTGTTACCTTATCAAAGTTCCTCTGCTTCTTGTCAAGGTTGGCAGCCAGAGCATTAGCTCTCTCTACATCAATCATGAGGTCCTCCACCTCACCCTGTAACCTCTGCTTGGTCTTCTCCAGAGAGGCGCACTTTGAGTTCACAGCCTCAATGGATTCCTCAGCATCCTGCAGACGCTGGGCAAGCTTTTTCCTGTAGTGAAGAATTTGTTTACAATATGTAAATATGTGGAATGTTTTCTGGAAAAGCAAGCAATTGAATTGAAGACTAATTTGAAAATGACTTACTTTGACTCCTCCAGCTCCTCAGTGCGCTGGATAGCATCAGTCTCATATTTGGTTCTCCACTGAGCCACTTCACTGTTTGCCTTGGACATTCCTCGTTGCAGCTCAGCTTTAGCCTCTTGCTCCTCCTCAAACTGCTCTCTGAGCAGATCGCAGTCATGGCGGGCTGATTGAACACCATGGGCCAGGGCATTCTTGGCCTAATGAAAAATGGAATATATATTTTACTGACCAGATGTATCACAGAAATATGTATTATTTGAAGTATCATAGACATGGGTTCTTTAAGATAAAACAACTGTTTACAATACCAAGGATAAAAGTATAATAGGAGATAAAAATGCTTTATACCTTCACTTCCTCCTCAACGTGTCTCTTCAACTCCTCAATCTGCTGAGTGTAAGCCTGTTTGCCTCTGGTCAGCTGGGAAACAAGAGCATCTTTCTCCTCAAGCTGGCGAGAAAACTCACCTGAACGACAAAATATTAATGAGTCATTTATCTAAATGATCATATGTGGTTTTTATTATTAGTTTTTATCACAGGTGACTCACCATTCTCTGTCTGCAGTCTTGCCCTCTGTGCATTAATGTCATTCAGCTGGCGCACATTCTCATCATTTTTGGCCTTAATCTCACTCAGCTGGTCCTCAACAGTTCTGCAAATTTTTTCCAAGTTACCCTATGAAAACAAAACATGATGTATTTAGAAATATTAACATGAACAAAGCAAATGTTTTGCATGTGTCTAAGTTTGAGACTACTTCATAATTATCCCATATGATCCATATTTATAACCATAATGACTCCATACTTTGGATTTAGCTACAGCTTCCATGTTGCTGGAGAGATCATCAATCTCCATCTTGTACTCGCTCTTCTCCTTCTCCAGCTTCTGCTTGACACGCTGGAGGTTATCGATCTGCTCTCCCAGCTCTGCGACGCTGTCGGCCTGCTTCTTGCGGAGAGCCGCCGCGGTAGCTTCGTGCTGGAGGGTTGACTCCTCAAGATCACGGCGCAGCTTCTGGAACTCAGCCTCGCGCTTCTTGTTCATCTCAATCTGAGCGGCTGTTGCTCCACCGGCTTCCTCGAGCCTCTCGCTGATCTCCTCAAGTTCCCTGGAGAGGTCAGCCCTCTGCTTCTCCACCTTTGCCCGAGCAGCCCGTTCAGCCTCAATTTCTTCTTCCAGCTCCTCAACACGTGCCTAGGTTGGATGATCCCAATATAAAGAAAGGCTTGTTAACTGAACACACTGTGAGCAGTGGTTTTTCAGTCACAGAGTATAACTTTCATGTCAAATACTAACCTGGAGCTCCTTGATCTTCTTCTGAAGCTGAGCACCAAGAGACTGTTCATCCTCAATCTTGCTGAGCAACTGGCTGGTCTCAAACTCCTTCCTGGAATAGGAAAAAAAGGTATTGCTGTTGTATTGCATTATGGCAATTAATCAATGTAAGGATTAAACATAAAAAAAGAAAATGTACTTCTTGATTTTCTCGTCAGCTTGCTGTTTGTCGTTCTCCAGATCCATTATGGATTCCTGGGCCAGTTTCAAATCTCCCTCAAGCTTCCTCTTGGCTCTCTCAAGGTCCATACGGAGCTTTTTCTCTTGCTCCAGTGATCCCTCAAGCTTTTGAGATAATATTATAACGTTCACATTAAATAATGTTTTGAATTTTTATCATGGAATGTCGATTCTCACACACAAATTAACAATACAGATATGTTATCAAAAACAATGTTTCCTCACATCGTCCACTTGCTGTTCCAGCTTAGTCTTGGCCTTGGTCAGAGTGTTGACTTTGTCTTCCTCTGCCTGGAGATCATCCAGTGTTTGTTGGTGAGCCTCTTGGAGGGCTTTCTTCTCCTTGGTCAACTTGGCAAGAGACTCATCTTGAGATGCCATCTCCTCTGTCAGGTTTTTCACCTGAAAATGTCGGGAAAGGTGTATTATTTCCATCACTTCATACCCATATGTTTGAAAGCTAACATCAAATACATTGCCTTTAAAAAATAAATAAATACAGGATTAAAATGATTCCAACCTTGTTTTCTGTGGCATGTTTCTCCTTTTCCACTTTAGCCAAGGTGAGCTCCAAGTCATCAATATCTTTCTTCAGCTCAGAGCATTCATCCTCCAGCTTCCTCTTCTTGCCAGTCAGCTCAGCATTGATTTCCTCTTCATCTTCCAGTCTTTCAGTTGTCTCTTTGAGTTTGGCCTCAAGTTGGATCTTGCTCTTAATCAGGCCTTCACACCTTTCATCAGCATCTGACAGGTTCTCAACTTCCTATAGTATATTTTAACATACAGTAAAATTAATGGGCAATGTATTATCTACATGTACATGAATAGTTTAAGGGTTAATAAAAATGTGAAAATGTTAACTTCAATATTCAATTAATGGAGTGTGGATATGACAGAGTCGGTCTTGCTTTCGTATCCTACTTACCGCAGCCACTTGCAATTGCAGGTCATTCTTTTCCTGCAGCAGGGAAACCATCTTCTCCTCCAGCTCCTTCTTCTTGGCTAGAGCAGCAGCCAGGTCTGTCTGCATCTTCCCATAGTTCTCCTTCATCGCAGACAGCTCCTTCTCAGTCTCAGCACTCTTCAGAAGAGGCTTGATCTTGAAGTACAGATTCATCCACGGCCAGTTTTTCACATTCATGAACGAGCGGATATTGTACTGAATGGAGAAGATAGCTTCCCTGGAAAATTAATACGCATAAAGTGTAACTTTTCTGTAATGTTATTTCATTACAAACAAAAAAAACAGCTGTTATGAATAGAACAGTTCAGTGTACTGTATGATAATCCTACCTCCTCTCCATCATCTTTACAAACTCTTTCCTCATGACATATCCTCTGGCGAGAGCTTGAGTCATGCCCACCAGATGAGCCAGTTTTTCATCTCTCATCTCCTCCAGAGCACCCAGCAGACCAGCTTTGAAGAACACCTGTGTGGTTGTTTGAAGGGACTCAGTAATCAGCATTCACTGATACAAAAGGATGTATGTACATACCATATCTTGACATTGTTCATAGAGATTAACCTTTGTGTGTCCAAACATGTATTGAGTGTGATCCACGTCAATAGAGCCTAGCAGCTTCTCAGCAGCTTTCTTGTTGTCAATGAACTGTCCCTCAGGGATGACGCTGGCATTCAATACTTTGTATCTACAAGAAAATATTGTATTGTTACTTACAGTGACCCCCACATCTTGGCGGGCTGTTTTTAACTCAACTGAAATCAACTTGATTTGCTTATATTAAATGATATCACCTTTGCTTGAAGTCACCATAGAGGATTCTGCTGGGGAAGCCCTTTCTGCAGATTCTGATGCCTTCCAGCACACCGTTACACCTCAGCTGATGGATGACCAAGAAGTTCTCCATAAGACCTGAAAGTTCCAAAATCATATTCAAAATGTTTGTTTTCATCAATGTGTCACATTCAAGTGTGCAAGATTAGGCCAGGTGCTTCTTACCTGGGGTCTTTGATTCATTAGGAATGAGGCAACGGACAAAATGAGGGTGAGTGCTCCTCAAGTTGGTCATCAGCTTGCCCAAGTTCTCCTGTGGATCAGCAACATAAGAAAAATGGTAAGCAGTATTTCAAAATGATGGTTTTAATAGTTTAAAGTATTAAACAATACATACCCTGAAAAGAGCAGACACAGTCTGGAAGGAACCACCCTTCTTCTTTCCAGCCTTTTTGCCGCCACCACCAGCAGGCTCTGTTTTCACAAACATTAAATTGAATTAATGGCACTGAATAAGTAACTTTTCTAGGATCTGTGTCAATTAATTGTGAGTGATTATACGTGCATGTGCGTGATTATACATGCATGTATATATTAATACAGAATAGTCAGCAGCTATATTCAAGGCCTGAACCAAGTGTAACAGACACATGGTTTCTTACTCCTCACTACGAACATAGTGAATGTCGTATAACATCATACATTGCGACTGATTAGGCTGCTAATAGCTAATGTAAATCTCGTCATTGTTGATCACTTTCTTGTACAGGCAGTAATAGAAAATAGTTTTTAAAATTGTGTTTAAAAAAAAATGTAAGGTTTTTTTGATAGAACTTATCAGCTGTACTGTTACTCAGAGTTCCTGATCACTCTACTCAATCTTATTTCTCACCTTCTGCACCATGTTTTGCATACAGGAAGCACAGAAGTTTGTTGGAGGCCTTCTGGTAGAGCTGGATAACTGAGTCATTCAGGGGGTCCTTGTTCTTGTCCAACCAGCCTTGGATATTGTAGTCAACTGTACCAGCATAGTGAACCAGGGAGAAGTGAGCCTCAGGCGCGCCCTTTTTAGGCTTTGGCTTTTCAAAGGCCTTGGTCTTGCCAAGATGCTGATCATGCAACTTGTTCTTGAAAGAAGTGTCAGAGGCCTTGGGGAACATGCACTCCTCTTCAAGGATGGAGAAGATGCCCATTGGCTGAGAAAAAAAAAATCACATCAAAGGTTTAACAGTGGAAGCAAACATGATTTAAAAAATCACTTCGACTTGATTGACTACTGACCTTCTCAATAAGCTCAATGCAGGCAGCCAAGTCCATACCAAAGTCTATGAACTCCCAGACAATGCCTTCTTTCTTGTACTCCTCTTGCTCCAGGACAAACATGTGGTGGTTGAAGAACTGTTGCAGTTTCTCATTGGTGAAGTTGATGCAGAGTTGCTCCAGGCTGTTGAACTGTAATTATGGTGACATTATGAGTCATAGAAAAAACATTGTTGACATGATGCAACTCAAATATTCTTCAGATCACTCACATCAAAGATCTCAAATCCAGCGATATCCAACACTCCAATGAAGTACTGTCTTGGCTGCTTGGTGTCCAGCATCTCATTGATACGGATGACCATCCACAAGAACATTTTCTCATAGATAGACTTGCACAGAGCACTGACAGCATTGTTGACCTAGAAATAAAGATTTTAGAATGATCACAATCATATTTTCTGGTTAAAATGGAAATATTGCCATTTTATTTGTTCAAATATTGAACTTTCTTTATCTTACCTGTGGGACGGTCTGACCTTTGGTTACCATCTCATTTCCGACCTTGACTCTTGGGTAGCACAGAGCTTTCAACATATCCGCTGAGTTCAGGCCCAGGAGGTAGGCGATTTTATCAGCCACTGATGGAAAAACAAACTGTTAGCCATCTGTGAACTGGGATATGTTTACAAATATATGTTATTAATCAATGGTAGATTTTCTATAAGATATCATTATCCGAGTTACCCTCATTGCCATCAGGTTCAGCCTGCTCCTCACGCTGCTTCTGCTTGAATTTCATGTTGCCATGATGCATCACAGCACCAGTCAGCTTGTAGATGCCCTGCTTCTCCTCACCATTGAAGCCCAAAATGTCAATAGCAGTCTACATTGTACATGAAGAAGAGTTATTGGTATTTGAAAAAAACTTCCCGGTTGCATTAAGCATGCAAGATATACTTAACTAAAATGTTTTCTTACATCTGTTGCAATGAACTCCTCCACATCATCAATGCTCTTCACAGTGATTTCACCCTGACTGATCATTGGGTAGTCATAGGGGTTGGTGGTGATCAGAAGAGCCTCTATAGGAGCACAGTTAAAAATACACATCATTGCTTGGTCTTGTCTCTGGCATTATTTAAGTTTCAGTGTCAAATTTACAAAGTAACATACCCAGGAGCTGAGGTTGGTGTCCAGTCATCAGCTGATAGAAGATGTGGTAGCTCCTTTCAGCAGACAACTGGAAGGTTACACGGGACTTCTCCAGCAGATCTAAGAGAATTTAACCAGAGATTGTGTGATCACTCTATTACAGTTTAGTTACTTTATCAAAAATATATGACACTCCAGATTAATCTTGATTTACATCATGGTTGAAACTTACAAGTTTCAATATCAGCTGAAGCCAGCTTCCCAGAAGAGCCAAAGTGGATTCTGATGAATTTACCCTAGGGAGCCAGATCAATGATAACATCATCTTTTGTAATTTAGCAACAATATGTCTTGAGATGTTCCCTGGATTACTTACAAAACGAGAGGAGTTGTCATTCCTCACAGTCTTGGCATTACCATAGGACTCCAGCAGAGGGTTGGCTGCAACAATTTGGTCCTCAAGGGAGCCCTGCAAGAGAGGATTTGAGTTACATGGGCTAAACATTCACATTAACTTTCATCTGACGAAAAATTTTATATTAAACAACCAATTTACCTGCATCTTTCCAGCAGTTGGTTCAGCCTTCTTGGATCCAATAGCTGCAATTGTTGCAAAGTACTGGATGACACGTTTGGTGTTGACAGTCTTTCCTGCACCGGATTCTCCACTGGGGGTATAACAGACACATTTCAAGATTGTGCTGTATTATCATTATATGATTTAGCATTACAGTTTCTGTCATACTTACGTGATCAGGATAGACTGGTTTTCACGATCTGAAATACAAACATAGATATTTCACGTGAATTTGTAATCCCCTCAATAAGCTTATGTGTAAGCTTAATTCTACATGATTTAACACTGCTAACTTTAATTTTACCTGTGTGCATGAACTGATAGGCATTATCAGAGATGGAGAAGATGTGAGGTGGTGCCTCAATCCTCTTCTTGCCTCTGTATCCTCCGACAACTATAGCATCATACACAGGAAGCCACTTGTAGGGATTCACAACGACACAAAACAGCCCAGAATAGGTCTGTAATAGCACAAATAGAAAATAAACACAATATTAACATTTAGATTCTCAGATATAAATACTCATTGCATTAGTTAAGTGGAAACTTACGTAGATCATCCAGGATGAAAAACGCTCTTTGAGGTTATACAACACAGTAGGCTCGTTGAGGTGGGTCATCATGACCATGTCCTCAATTTTATCATACTTTGGAGGGTTCCTGGGAAAGATTTCATCTTCTTTTACAGTAAGTTCCTGGAAAAAGAGAAACAGTAAAAGTGGTTTGCAGGGCATTGAATGTCCAATTCTCATTAGGAGCTGAGCCCCTCTAAAGGTCTGACCCTAGTCCTACAATCGCCCCTTTTTTTCCACCAACAGTCATACTGCAAATCTATAAATCAATACGGGTCAATAACTTTTCTTTAAATGACCCAAAGGAGACCAAACTTTTAAGTACCCCTGTTAAAAAGGCTGTGCCCCTGTGCGCCATTCGCTCAATTCTCTAATTTCCGACGCTGTCCTTTTCATGTGAACGCATCATGCTCAATGCTCAGGTTGTCGCAGGCTGCAATAATTTATGATTGTTAAGTTATTGTATCATGCTGGTTAATGATGCTGTACGATCCCCTTTGCTTAAAAAAAAAAAAATTCGGCCAACATTTTTATTTACTCAGTAACGGATGTGATTTAAAATGTAGCGAAGTACAATACTTCACACAAAGCATACTTAAGTAAAAGTAAAAGTACAGATTTTTAAAACTACAAGTACACAAAAAAATCTACTCAATTACAGTAACACGAGTAAATGTAATTCATTACTTTCCACCTCTGCCACTGTGTTAGTATGAACTCAAAGCCTCTAATTATTTTTCATTCATAATTTTAAACAAATGTTAATATGAAAAAAAATGACAAAACCCCAACATAGAAAAGTGTCTTGATTGGAAATACACCTACCTGTTTATCACCCTCAGTCTCAATGGTGACTTTGCCACCATCTCTCTTCACAAGTTTACCCTTGAGATACATTTCTGTCTTATGAATCACAAAAAAGGAAGTTTTGGCATCAAAAGGAGCGGCTTGAGCCTCAATCCTTTCCCTCTCTGGCTTCCGGAGGTAGATGGCCGCCGGGCCGTAGCACTCCATCTCCGCGTCTGTGCTCATGGTGGCACTTTAGTGGAGACTGAAAAGATCACAGAAATATCAGCGTAATGTAGAAAATGTAAATCTTGTATCCATCTGACGTTGGAGACATTTGACATGTTTTACCTCAACTGGCTCCCAAAATAAGATGAATGGTACAGTATTTGATGGAGTGTCAAGATGCTATAAAAAAGATGGTGAAACATGAGTACAATCATTTATTTCAATTTGTTTTTCTCATTTTAAATCTTACTTGCAGAATGTCAGTTTGAGAGCAGTCAAGTGCGAAGTTCATACAACTTATTCAGTTAACTAATAAGTGCCAGCTGTACTCAGTTCAATCATCAATTTTCAAAACTGACTTCCACAACCAGATAAATAGAGCTGCTCTTAATGGTCACTTAGTATACAGTATGTGTTGAGACAGGGTATGTACTGGATATAAATATATCATTTAAAGAAATAGTTTTGAAATAATGTTGATAAATCAGACAAAGAAATATGGACAAAATCCTTTTGTAATTACTTTAACTTTACTGACTGATCAAAAGGAGTTAAAAACTGAGATCATAGTCAATGCACTCACCTGTGTTGAAGGCCCACCAGTTCATGTAGAAGCCCAGGGCTGCTGCTTTTATAGAGGGTGGGAGTGCTTGGTCAGCTGTAGTCTCTGACTCAATTTGGTCATGGCCTTATCCTGTTGCTTATTTTGTGGCAGTGATGTTTATGCAGCTGGTAAACTATTTTATTTGTAACTATTATTTTAAAACTATATAATGCATTATAATTTGATCACAAATGTGAACGTGACATATACAATGTGGGTCTAAAAATATTGAATAAAATGTAAAATAAAACTGACAATTGTTTAGTTTAGTGATTTACAGTAGAATGGACTACATTACTAATAAATTCTATGTACATTATACTGAAGGCGAATACCTTCCTCACTACTAAAACCATTTTAATTTACTACCAACATGTTAGTTTTCATCAGAAATGTTGACTGTGAACACATTCTCTTAAAAAACAAAAGATAAATTATATATACACTGTCGCCCATAAAGTTGGAATAAAATATGTTTTACTTCTTCTCATGAAATGATTGTGACAATGTGATTTATTCTTGATAGATAAAGTGTATATATTCTCAAAATTGTATTGATCAATCTCATTGCACCTGGTCAAAGGTGATTACTGATGTGTATAAATAGAAAATAAAAAGAGGAATGTGTCTGAAAACTAAATTATTCCAACTTTATGGGCGACCGTGTAGGTATATACATGCACAGATACTTCAGTAAGACAACCAACTAAATCAAAGGTCTACTTCAGTAATCGTACATATAAAAGTATTTAGAGTGAAATAAGGAGGAGCATATCAATTTCTCCCCTAGATTAATCATCAGAAGTTGCTATTATGAATGAGGACTACTGCCTCCAAGTATAGTCATGGGATGATGGCCAAATGTTATCATTCATCAAATAGTGCAGAATATGGTTTGTGTACAATTCCAACAAATATAGTGCTTGATTTAAAGGCCATGGAAGTTGAATCATGTAGTTAACATCAACAGTATTTTTCTGTTACATTAACAGACAACTTTATTAGTTAATATCCCATCACATTAATATTTTTAAAGGCCAATGTCAGCTACATGAATGGAGCTTGACTTTGTAAATATGCCAAAATATTTGTTGTCTACAGTTACAGAACTTAATCCTGTAATAAAACTGAAGATGAAGTACCGTCCATAAAGGTTCATTCACCTGTTATAAATCTCCTTAAATGGACCTGAAAACAGTTGCCAACTGTATTCAGGTTTTGGCCAAAATAAGTTCCACATGCAACATGGACTATCCAGTTCCTTAATTTGATGCTAAAGAGAATATCAAAGAAATATGATTCAAGTGTCCTAGAAAAATTGATAAAAATAGACACACTTAGCCGATATAATGAAGTGAATTAACAGATGTAATGTCTTTCTAGTTCTTATGTATGTAATGTCAGCAATTGGTTAGAGAATTTAAAATGACTGACACTCTTCATAGCTTCTTTTCTGCTGATACTGATTGTAGAAGAAATAAAAAAGAAAAAAACAAAAGTGATGTGAGATCCAAGACCAAACCAAAAAGCCCTCATGGCTAACAGATGAAGGTTTGCCAAATGTCTGAATAGAGATGACGCGTTCTGCTAAGTCAAGCTTAGATTTCTCCCAGGAGACTTAGTGCAAAGAGTTGGCGATGCACACTTATTGGCCGTCTGTGACATACCAAAAAGAATATTTCATGGATGCAGGGCAGGCCTGAGCCTGAGTATAATTTGATTTGATAATCTATCTATAAATTACAGGAACGTCTGTCGGTTGGACAGGTGTCTTGCTACGGGCATGCAGGGGCTCTGCCAGGAAGTTTGGGCCCCATGACAAAAAAATCAAATTGCTGTTGCGACCACATGTCTAGGACCTAACTGTCCCATCAAAAGCTTTACATAACTTTAATTAAAGGCTTGCAACTGTCTTGCTTCTTGTAGTTCAATACTAGCACTAGCACAATATTTATTGCTGGTGACTTGTACATGCAAGTCTGCATACAGTATGCAGTTCACTATTCGATGCAAGATTAAAAGCCTTCAGGCATTGCATTCAGGAGTCCAAGAGGGGACAAGTTAGGAGGTAGAGTAGCAGCATATACTGTGTTCAGTCGTCTTATTTCATTTTCAAACTCGGACGTGAGATCTCTGGAATACTTCTTGATGAGTGGTTGGCACACAGAAGGGACTTTATCCTCGCTAATCTGCCCAACTTTTAAAACAGCAGAGAATTCCTCGACTATTTCTGCAGCGGTATGGAACCTGGTATCTGTCAGGCTCAGACAAGACAAAACTGGGACCCACAGAGCAGACCAGAGACAGGTGTGGTGAGGCAGTTTATTACACAGTCCAGGTTCGGTACACAAAGGCAGGCAGCGCAGACAGAAGTACAAAAACATGCGGCAAAAACGGTAGTTGTGCTACAGGTTTAACAGCCATGATTCTTGTACTCCAGCAAGTATCTGAGAGACGATGCAAAGAGCAACCTGTTTTCTCTTTGTAGATGGCCCAGCGTTCTGGCCTGGCACTTAAAAAGTAGGTAAATATCTGGGCTTGGATTCCCTTGACCCTGCCTGACATGTTTGCCCTGTTGTCATATCCTTAACCTCTGCAGTCTCCAATGTCTATCCCTTTGTCATCAGGTACATTTTCAATCATTTCTGCTATCTCACTTCCTGTTTTTTTTGTGAAAGTCCTTAAATTCTAAGAACCAGTCTGTTTCTTTGTTATACCTCACATATCTGATGAGCACCACATTCTGCTCAGTGTGGGAAATGTCTGGTGTAGCATCACAGATGACCTGAAAAATAAATAGCATCTGCCCTTTCCTTTAAAATTGTTTTCGAAACTCTTATGCCACATAAATCAATAAATTCATTCTGAATGTCAGAGCTCAGATAATGTGTCAGCCTGGTTCCTTTTTTTTTGTCCTTAACTTTTTACAAGTGCTCATTAAGCAGTGGATCGTAATGAGACAAAAGCTCTAGTGTGGCGTCCATACGCTCGGTTACATTGGTGGCAGCGGTGGGATACTCCTGGCTTGGACATCCGCCATAAGACAAATATTGAGTGAAGACCGCTTGTTTATTACTCCTCGTTCATCAATTGCCGCACACCAAAACATACACACTTCCGCTCCACCCCTCCAAAATAAAACCCCCACATATACACTGTAAATACTAAACTGGAAGAAACATAAAATGACTCTAAGCTGTCTGCCCAGAAATACTCCAAACATAAAAATAGGTTACACTACCATACCCTACCTGAGTAGACAATCTAATCATATTTTAATAGTTTGATTGATCCACTAGCTTTTCTTAATGGTTTTACACTAGTAGCCTATAGCTAGGTGGATATATAGCATTTTGCAAAAGAAATGTTATGTTGTGTAGGTTCTCGCCAAAACTAACTCAGAATCTTATTATTTAACCCCCTGGAGCACAGATGATGTAATGTATTGGGTTTTTTAACCAATTTAAGATATTTGACAATGTTAGGATGATTATGTCGCATTTCGGCATGGTTTTTGACTTATTTATGAACTATTTGTGGATATAAAATTAAATAAAAAATATCCTGGATTTGAAGAACATTGTGTCCATGGCCTTCAATTAGCTCAAGTAATAGTTTAATGAATAAAAAATTGTGAACAAACTTGAAAGTTGATGTCAATAATGTCAAATAACCAACATTTCTCAAAATGGATATATCTCGTTTTGCAACGAAACTCTTCATATACACTGGCTTGATACAGACGGGGTGCAGCTCGTCCAGGTGATTGCTGATGAGCTGCAGCTGAGTGCCCAGGTGAACAGAGTTAACTGATGAGGTGGGTGTGGCTGATTAGCAGGAGTGGAGCAGGGGTGTGGTGAATGGAAATTTACCAGCAGCAGGAGAAAAGCTTCACAGACTGTGGCTGTGTCTCAATTCAGGGGCTGCATCCTTGTAAGGACGCATTTTAAGGGCGGTTATGTCACAGCGCCGCGCCAAGGCCTGTCCCAATTCGAAGACTCCTCAAACGCAGCCTCAAAATGCGTCCTTGTTTTCCCTGATTTAGAGGATGCATCGCTACTATCCTTAGCGGCCTTATATATCCCAAGATCCTTTGCGCGCCGCTCGGTAGTCCCGCGAAATCTGACAATGGAGAGACAGACAAGCCAAGAAAGCCAAACAAGCCAAGCAGAATTCACCTTCAAATGTATTGGGGTTTTATATTCAATTACCTTTACGTATAAGTACTTATACTGCTATACTTTCACCAATTACTTATATTTATTACTTAGATGAACAAATTCAGATTAGGTTGTGATCCCTGCCTTATTTCCAGACTGTAAAACTGCAAAGTCTAGTTAAATGATTGAATTGAATAAAGATCCACGTTTAGGATTACCACTATTATATGTTATACTTCATTATTATAATCATTTTGATCATTTTTTGCTATATTAGAACCCTTTTGTCTGTTGACATAGCAAAAAAAAGTGTTTCACATTTCATTTTTTTTAGGGAGCAAGGAGCAAACAGAGCTCCTTATCCAGTTAAGAGGTGAAAACGACCATTTGTTCACAGGGGCCAAACACTCGGCCGCTGTTGGCTGGAGGTATGGCCGATGTCCCTTTTTGTAAATCTTTGCATCCCTGTGTTAATGTGATCTTGTGTTCACCTTTTGTCTTGCTTCCCTCTGTGTTTAGAACAATACTGGAAAATATGGGCCTGGAGGGGAAGGTCCAGCCCCAGCAGGCAAAAAAAAAAATGGGACAACTTGAAGAAACAATAAAAAGTAGGTGCTGGTGTGGATTTCTTTTACCTATGCAGAGGAAAGGAGGGAGCAGGAGAGCAATCAGAGGATGGAGAGGTTCTTCTCTCTCCTCGAGAAGATAGTGGACAAGTGATGTGTTTCATTGTAATTCAGTTCAGTTATGAATCTGTTTATTTAATTTATTACTGTAAATAAGATTGTTTCTATGTTATTTGTATTAAAAAGAATATTGTTATTTGTTACACGTTGTCTATTCCATTTAGTATTTACAACTTAAGTACAATTCATAACAGGATGAGCAAACGGCATAAAGTGCTACTGTTCAGGAACAACAAGGGATTCAATATTGACTTTTTTTCTTTCTTTCAAAATTCTTTTTATTGAGTTTTCCTTGAATGCATTTCAACAGCGAATGTCAGGGCACAAGGGATTCACTTCAACACTTCAAAAAATAAATACAGAAATGAGATAAATCTGCGAGTATCAAAGTAAAAACAATGCCAAGATCATACAGAATCAAATCATTCAATAAAAGAAATAATGTAGTAGGCTGAGCAGGAGTCCCTGGCAGTGCTGCTGGGCTGGATGGGATGCCACAATAAAGACCCTGGTGTCTTCTGTGGTCAGTGGGACATCATCTGGGCTGGTATTCAGGGTGTTTGGGGGTCTGGTCTCCACTGTCCACCACATCGTCCATCAAGTGGGTTTGCAGGGCTGACTCGATCGACGGCTGCCATGTCACTAAGCATTTTTAAGAAAGAGGCTAGAATTGTAATCTCACAATATAATAATAACAATAATACAATTCTTACAACAAAGAAAACTATCTAAAAAACACTTTGAATAGGAATAATGGCTTTAAAATGATGTTACTTGCCAACTAAAGATAGTCGTGGTCAGGGATAACCTCCTCCAGGGCCGATCTACAGTTTATATGTCTAGCATTAACGTAATGTATTGGTATGTTAACTACCCCTAACTGTTAACTAGCTAATATTGATAATGATAACATAATGATAACATTACTGAGGGTTAAAATAACAGGTTTACCTCTCGGTCCCCTCTTAAACGCAGATATAATAGCCGTTGGAGACGGAGACGCTTCTCCCTTTCCTCCAGCAACATTGTTATTAAAAATAAAATTACAAATTTGTCCATGTCTAACATTTTTTTTCTTCTTTCTTCTGTTTGTCTTATACTTCTGTGTGTTTTTTGGGCGGGAACAGCTGGTGACGCAACCAGGAAATGTTTCGAAGGCTAGACCGTACCATTTAACAACGGTTGATGCATGCATCAGAGGTTCCTCAGAAGGACGCTGTCTTCGAGGATGCAGCCCCTGAATTGGGACACCGTTTATGTGTCACAGTCTGTGAAGCTTTTCTCCTGCTGCTGGTAAATTTCCATTCACCACACCCCTGCTCCACTCCTGCTAATCAGCCACACCCACCTCATCAGTTAACTCTGTTCACCTGGTCACTCAGCTGCAGCTCATCAGCAATCACCTGGACGAGCTGCACCCCGTCTGTATCAAGCCAGTGTATATGAAGAGTTTGAGATATATCCATTTTGAGAAATGCTGGTTATTTGACATTATTGACATCAACTTTCAAGTTTGTTCACAATTTTTATTCATTAAACTATTACTTGAGCTATTGAAGGCCAGGGACACAATGTTCTTCAAATCCAGGATATTTTTTATTCAATTTTATATCCACAAATGGTTCATAAATAAGTCAAAAACCATGCCGAAATGCGACATATTCATCTTAACATTGTCAAATATCTTAAATTGGTTAAAAAAAAAATACAATACGTCATCTGTGCTCCAGAGGGTTAAATAATAAGATTCTGAGTTTAGGTTTGTAGGTTTTGGCCAGAACCTACACAACATAACATTTCTTTTGCAAAATGCTATATATCCACCTTAGGCTATAAGCTACTAGTGTAAAACCATTAAGAAAAGCTAGTGGATCAATCAAACTATTAACATATGAATAGATTGTCTACTCAGGTAGGGTATGGTAGTGTAACCTATTTTTATGTTTGGAGTATTTCTGGGCAGACAGCTTAGAGTTATTTTATGTTTATGCTTAGACATCCGCCATAAGTTAAATATTGAGTGAAGACCGCCGAAACAGTTTTGCGGAGTTGAAGCTAAGTAGCTAGCCACTGCTAGCATCGGTTAGTTTAGCTACATACAGTTTAGTTAGCACTACCGAGTGTCTAGACCAGTGGTCTCCAACCCTGCTCCTGGAGAGCTACTGCCCTGCATGTTTTAGGTATCTCCTCACTCTAACACACCTGATTCTAATAATCAACTCGTTATCAAGCCCTTTGACGAGCCTCAGCTGCTTGATAACGAGTTAGAGTGAGGCAATACCTAAAACATGCAGGGCAGTAGCTCTCCAGGAGCAGGGTTGGAGACCACTGGTCTAGACCGTGTCGTGCCTGAACCTCACTTTGTGGTAATAATCAGCTCGTTTAGAAAATAAATAATTACAGAAAACGACGGAAGCTGCAAAATGTGGAAGTACGACGAGGACCCGCTGGACTACAGAGAGCGCCATGGGGATGGGCCGCTCGCCAGCGGCGTCAGGATTGAACTCCCGCCACCCTTCAGCGGAAAGGACAAACAAAATTTCCCCTGCTGGGCCAGACAGTATGAAGTGGCCGTTAAAGCGCTGGTGGGAGGCACCGGAGATGACTATGACTATAAACTAGTGAGGATTTTGCCAACACGGCTGACCAAAGCTGCTTTCCTCCTGTGGGACAGCCTGCCAGCGGCCGTCCAGGCTGATTACAAGACAGTAAAAGAGAAACTGCAGGATGCTTTTAGACAAAGACATTTTCTGTATTGTTTCAGAGCGAACCTCTCTGGCTGCCTCCGTGCTCCAGGGGAGAGTTTGGATGCAGCAGACATACGCAAGCTAGCAAGAAGCCTTCCCAAGTTATGGTGATGTACCTCGGAAAGAGGAGATCAGAATGTCTTCATTTATGTTATACACATTTTGTTTTTCAGGTTTTTTCTTCTTTACATTACATTACTCATACTGTTAGCAACAGCATGTTTGAAAGAATTATAATCTCCTAAATCTTGGAAAAAACTTTCTTTCACAATAAATGCACAGTAATGGCTGTAAAAATGAAGGTGCCAAATGTTGTGGCCCCAATAGTTATATATAGCATGTTAAATAAAAATAGGTTAAAGTAGCTTAGTTCATGTTTCCGTACACTGAATGATTTTGCGTGTGTGTGTGTGTGTTCTTGAGTGTCACATGGGCTTCAGATGCCAGTGTGTGCCTTTTAGCCTACTCTTCCTCACTGTGGACATCACATGGTTGTAGAAGGCCTTGACGTTTGCTGGGGCACCAATGGGTTCCAGCAGGCTGACGATGTCCTTCTTCTTCACAGCCTTCACTGTGGTCATCATCGGCAGGGGATCTGCTTTATACCGGCCCCAGTTCTTGCCTCTCTTCAGGAGAGTGTGCTGGTAGGTGGGACCGTTGAAGGTGGTTTTCACCCCCAACCCTTTGCCATCGATCTCCAGCACCCGGGCTTCGCTGATCTTGTAAGACTGCGTGGACTGCATGAGAGCCTTGGTTGCAGCTTTGTGGTAAAAGCTCTCCCAGTCCCGCACACATATAGAGAGCCATGCTTCCTCAGCATACATGAAAATCACTCAGCTTTTGGCGAAATTCGCCGTTTTGAAACCAAAATAGATGACCTACGTGAATCTTGCAGATCCAATGAGAAAATATTTTTTTTGGGGGGAGTCAAGTGGCAAGTGATTGTGATTTGGAGGTATACGGGAGCCTTGAATTGGGAAGAGAAAAAAAAAAGAAGAAGAAAAAAACTGCGCGAGAGCACCTGATTGGGTTGTTAATTTTACTATGCAGTCCAGAGCGGCGGAAGCTTCTCTGCCAGCCGATTTGGAGAGCTGCCGTGTGAGGAGACGTTCTTGGCCTGACTGAATTTCGTGAGTGACGGTTTCAATAATTTCATTATTTTCTTCAGCAGCTCTGTTAACATAGCCTTAACGTTAGCTACAGGACATATATCACTTGAAGAATTAAAGCACACGGAACACAGCAAGAGAGATAACGTAACGTTAACGTTAGTTAACAAGCCTCCGGCCTCTAGTTAGCTTGTGCATTTGCAATGAATGTATGAATTTATAATCATACAAGAATGAGATTTTGTGTCTTTCGTCTGGCTTGTTTAAAAAAAAACAACTGACAAAATTAAATCGCAAAAAATACTGTTTAGCGCTAGTGTTTCTTTTCTAAAATTTCTACAACTCATTTTCAGGATGTGTGGATGATGCTGAGGCGAGGGGACTGAAGGTAAGTTAAAGTTGGCGCAAGCTTACGACATTAGTTTTCGTGCTAGCTAGCTTTTCGAGACTGATTAGTAGGGCTGTCCCGATAATCGAAGCTGTGGGGGGGGGAAGGCTCGTTTTTTTTTCACCGTCTCTTATCTCTGTCAGTCAGCTCTTCCACCTGCCTTCAAGTACACCCTTAAGTCCAGGGAGAAAACAGCTGTGCAGTTCTTCAGAAGGGAGGATGTGAAGTTTGGGGAGGTGGACCGAACACTATGCAAGAACATCAACTCTGCAGCAGCCACATACTAAAGCCAGTAGAAAATGAATCAGAAAGAGAAGCAGCAGCAGCAGATCAAGTATGGCCCCCAAGTAACTGGCTGAAGAAGAGAAGAGGGCAAGGCTGAGACTAGGGTGACCACCCGTCCCGCGTAGCGCGTGCACGCACAGCGTTTGAAGCCCAATTCATGCGTCCCGCAAATTGAGACCGTGTCACGCATAATCATTAATCAATGCTTTCTAAACAAACAAAAAAAAGTTAGTCGCTCTATATCCTCGAGCCCCAGGCAGCCAAACCAACATTGACAGTTCAGCACGCTACTGTTGTCACCCCCCCCCCCACACACAGTTGAACTGCTGACTAGATTCTAGTTCTAGGTTGTTGTCAACTTTTTCGTTGTCATGACAGCGCACGCACCTGTATATTGGAAAGGAACTTTTAGACGCGCGCTTTCCTAATTCGAAAAATGGAGTCTGAGGTACCGCCATCAACTAAAAAGAGAAGGTGTGGGTACAATAAAAACTGGCAAAATGAATATTTGTGGCTGAAAGGTGTTGAGGGGGATACCGAGAGGGCTTTCTGTGACCTTTGCAAGACGTCCTTCTCAATCGGACATGGAGGGGAATATGATGTGAAACGACACAGACAGACGGAGACTCACAAAAAACGGGTCCAGCAGAAAGAGACATCCAAATCTATGGATGCTTTCCTCCGACCTAAAACCGATTTTCTCGCTGACAAAGTGACTGCTGCAGAGGTGACGAGTGTGTACCACACGGTCCAACACGCTGAACAGTTTTTTCCCCCCCATCCTCCCCCTTCTCGTTCTGTGAACCTCTGGAGTTGTGAGTTAAGACTTGTTTTTTAACTGTTCTTGTGGTGTTAAACAACTACAATTCCTGTTAATCCTATAATATGATATGGTACCCTACCTGTACACAAAAAAATGAATAAATATGATATGTACAGTGGACAACAATATTTTTGTATACTTGTTCTTCTTTTTAAATATATATATATATATATATATATATATATATATATATATATATATATATATATATATATATATATATATATTTAGACATGATATGGTGATATAATTCCTGTTAATCCTATAATTTCATATTAGAATATATTTAAAGTGAATAAGTTGCAATGGAAAATAAATAAAATTACATAGCTAAAGTAAATCATAAGTGGAAGTGCATCTGTCAATTCATTGAATGTTCAAAATATAGGAATCTTTATTTAGAAGAAAATACACATTGGTTGGCCTATTCATGAGCATACATCAGCAATTACACATGTTTAGGGGAATAGGGCATTATTAATATACCGTTTAAGGTTGTATGTGCTAGAAATGGGTACACCACTATCAGTGATTCTGCTTGTGGGGTGGGGCCACCCCACAACAGGCAGGACAGGCAGTGTCCCACATTGTCCCTCAGAAACATACCCCTTGTCCCTCCTTGGGCTTATTAGCAGGTGGTCACCCTAGCTGAGACATGCGGCAAAACAACGAAAGCGTGCCTTGGAGACACTGGTCCAGGCCAAGAAGAAAAAATAAGAGCAAATTGCACTATTAAAGTTGTGCATATCATGAGAGAAGTTTTCAGTCTCATTTCTTCTATAGCATAATGTGACCATGTATAGATACTTTATTATACACTCATACTGTCTTGTTGTCCGCTTGAATTTCCTCTCAAAATGCATAAGATTGATGCTTTCAAATATGAAATATTCAACATTTTCTTCCGGGGGAGCATGCCCCCAGACCCCCCAAGAGGGGTTGTATTTTTCTCACCTTTCTCACCCATGACCCGTTTTCATGTCTGCTCAGGATGTTGGTGTACTCTTCTGGTAGGAGGATGGTGTCCTGCTTGCAAATATCCTGCTCAATTCTTCCACAAACTCTGTCAGCAGGGAGAAAACTATGGCCATAGATAGGGAAGAAGCACTCCATTTTGACATCTTTAAAGATAGTGCTCCGTAGACTGGACAGCATTCCCACCATTGTGACGTTCATGTTCTGTCCGTAGCAGGAATCGATGAAGAGCCTCAAATGGCCAGCCTGCTGGACATCTTCAGCTAGACTGGTTCTCAGGCAGTGGTCCAGGGCAGAAGCGATCATGTTGCTGCCTTTTCCATTTTCATTTTCAAGCCACACATAAAGATGACGGTCACTCAGTGCCTGCAGGCTCCTCTCTCCATGGTGGACCACAACACCAAGCACATACATGTAGAGTTGCCTGGAGTAGTAGGTCTGGCCGATGGGAGACTTGGGCAGAGAGAGGTTCTGCATCATGTCAAAGCAGACAGTGACTGATTCCTCCACTGCATTCAGCAGGGTGTAGAACACCCGAGCTCTGCGTCGTGGAGCATGAAGGACACAATCTGTGCCTTCCTCTCGTCAGATTGGGATCTTTCATTCGAAGCTTCGAGCTTATGCAGGTGGCACAGCAGTCCTATGATGGATGCCCAAATCCCAGGTTGAATATAGTGCAGAACACGTTGTAATATAGGGAGTAGCTGATGTCCCTGTGGTTCTGCTCCTGGAACAGCCGGTGCATCTTTGTCACTGACATGTCACTTGGGAGGTACTTCCGGCCAGGTGCGCCACGACGAGCGTAGTGGCTGGCCTTGCACATGAACAAGGACATGTGCTGAACTACCGCCTGCCTCTTATCCATTTTTTGTCAACATTCCTGGTTCCACCCCTGCGCTCTAGTTTGGTTTCACCATGTTCACTGAAGTACTTCACCACTCTGGAGACTCTGTCTTTACTAACACCTTTGGAGGTGTTTGTCACTGTGACATCCCTGGACTTCTTCTTCTCATCAGAGGAGAATCGTTCCCTACTGCACTTGCTTACTGTAGTAAGACGAAGGAATATTTTGTCCTGGTTTTGTCCGTTTCTCTCTTTTTGGTGGTTTGCTTTTGATGGCTTTCTCTTTCTCTCAGCAGAAGCTGGAATGACCGGCTCCAATCCGTCATCGAAATCCATAGCCTAACGTTAGCTAAACTTGCCTTGACTCTGACTGACAGACAGTAGTTGATCGAGTGACAGCTGTACAGTATGAATACAATGCAGGTGTTTTCTTGATTTGCATCGTTTCTGGCTTTGCATCATTTCCTAATTTGCAGCAGGTTTGACGTTTATGCATTTGTTTTTGTTTCTTGAGGCATGTTTTTTATTTGCAGCGCGATTTTGTAGTTGCATTTGTTTTGACTTTTGTTTGTGTTTTTGAGTTTGCATTGTTTCTGTACTTGCAGCCGTTCTCCCCCAAATGAAGCGGTTGGCCCCGGTCGGCCACCGTACAAATCAGTCAGCAAACTCAGAGCGCTTCACAGGTGACTCTCTTCCCAGGGGATGCTCAGCCTGCGCAGCATCCTGAACATTGTATCGTGTTTTGTCTGGCGTTTTTTAACAAACAAATTCCACAAATATAAAAAATACATCAAATTAATTTACAAATAATTGAAGCATTTGTGAATATCTTCCTAACATTTACAACTTTCAAACAGGCATTTGTGAACTCAGTTTTTATTTGTGAATCGAAAAAACATTTGTGGATCTCAGTTCTACGCTTGTGGATTTGCTTTTTACACACACGGAGTTTTGAAACAAACTTTCCGCCGGTCCGAACGTTTTGGTGTCTTGTAACCCATTTGGGCTGGGCACTTCTGGTGCATGACACGTTAATAAAACAATCAAATCAAATATAAGTTTAGAAAAAAAAGAAGCAGGTCTTCCAAGTTCAAGCACACTTTCTGCAGATATATTGTGTGCCACTCTTTTTCATACTGGACACATTCAAAATGTTCCCACCTACTGCAGGAATCGCACTGCACCTACAAAAAAAGTACAGATATATGTTTATGGAAATAAACAATACAATACAAAGCACTATGGCTGGGCAACTAATAGAAATATAATCGAAACCGACATTTAAAAACTAATTGACTGTCAATTTATCGCGGTTTGTCAGGTGTCAGGTGGTACAACATAGGTGGATTCATATTGTGAATCAGACAATCATGTAGGACAGTATTTTATTACGCTGGAGACAGTATTTTAAAAAATGTCTATAACAATAGTTAAAATCTTTTTACCATCAACACCAAAATGCCACAGCTCCAGGCGTCCTGCTGGTTGTTGTGTGGCATTTTCTGGACTGTCCATTTTGCTCAGGGTTGTTGACGACCTGCCTTCTGCAAATAGTTTCTAATTGTCAAAAGAGTGAAGAGAGACAATGATTCTGTGCAAGTACGCATCAATAACCTGCAATACAAACCAAAGACAAAAAAATATATATACTTTTTTTCCCGTTGTATGTCTTTCAGAGCTTTTATCAACACTTTTTACTTTCTTACATCATCAGCCAGCCATGCAGTCCTGTGCAGTGTGCGAAATGATGTGTCGTACAGCTTCAATGGGCCAACAACCGCTTCCACCTGTCCCTGATCATTAGCAGCCCACAATTTTTGAACTGAAAGAATAAATGGTAAACCAAAGACAGACTCTTAGTAAAATTGTATTGCTAACCTAACATCTATTTTAATACAGGGTGTATCTATTAGGACTGGGTATTGACTCAGATTTTTTAAATAAAAATGATATTAACAAGGTCCCAATTACATCTGGTGAGATCTTGTGACATGAAAAATAAATGTTGATCACAGGAAACAAAGGAGGTAGTGTAACTGCAGGCTGCTACAAGGTGTGACATACATCCACGGAAGAAAAGACAGTCACATTAAAGGATACATTTTTGGATTTTATGAACCGACCATTTGAAGGACAATTAATTCAAATTGATCAAATAAATTCTATTAACCCAGCCGTAATATCTACAATGTCGTGCAGTGTTTTTGATACTTTACCTGGTTCTGGGTGCCTAACCGCGTGGCAAAGTGGATGACAGAAGGTCTACAAATGTCTGCCATGGCACTTTCTTCAGTTGTGGTCGTGGGTTGTGAGCAATCAGGAATGGAATCCTGTGATTCCTGACAGGGGGCTGTCTGGCTCCTTTCGGTATGGCTTTAAATGTTTAATGCTATACCTACTCTTCAAAGGTGCTCCTTTGAAATTAGATAATGAAACAAGTTTGCCACTTATGTGTTATAACATAAGGTCCAGAGAAATCAGGCTCAATTCTGCCTTCTTTCCTTCCCCGTTTCTTCATGTTGAAAAGCAGGACCTCATCACCAACATTGTACGAGGTTTCTTTTGTACTTCTTCAGGACTCGTTTGGCATAAGCCTGCCTTTGAGATTCCTGGCTGTTTGCAATGTGGTCTGCTGCTTTGGAATTAACATTCTCCATAGCCTTTAGTTTTTCCTCCACTACCTCATCAAACTTGTTATCATCAACTTGGAGAACTATGGTGGAAAGCTGAAATGAAAAATATAAAAAATGTTACTGGACGACAAACGTTACTATGTGAATATATAATGCCAAAAATGACATGACAAAGTATGTGGCCTGTTATATATATCATGCAAATGGCAAATTACATATTTAAACACTCTTTTAAATAGTTTACTTGCAATCCCCAAACACCTTCCCTACTCCGGCATGTCGACGGAAACCTCGGAGGGGAAAACTCTCGCCCATACATCAACATAAACGGTGTCTGTTTTGTAGATGTTTGGACTTTGGACCTCAAAGAAAACAATACTGCCTCCAAGAAGACGTCCCAGTTGTCCTGCCTTTCATTCACTAGCTTAGTGAGGGCTCTAAGATGTGAAATGGCAAAACAAAAACCTGAGAAATAAACTTGCAGCTTGATGTTGTGGTTGGTCTTCTCATCCAGGCCATTTGTTTGTGGATGATAGGCCGCTGTCTCTCTTCTCTCTATGCCCAGCATCTCACAGAGACTTGTGTTGAGCTGAAACAACAGAAATGACTGTATAAAAAATTTAAAAAAAACCCTAACCCCACAAAGTTGTAATTTCAGGATTATACATGATAGTACATGCACGTACTTGATTGACACATTCCCTTCCCTGATCCGAAAGGATTCTTTTGGGACAACCATGTCTGTAGATGATTGAACAAATATGGAGTCCCACTTCTGCTGCAGTTTTGGTCCGCAATGGGAATGCCTCGACCCATTTGGAAAAGTAATCCGTGGCTGTGAGGATATACTCAAACCCATCCTTTGTTTTGGGTAAAGGTCCTGTGAGATCTATCCCCACAAGCTCCCAGACAGCAGACACCTATGAAGTAAAACAAAATTACTTTTAGTTCCAGATTGAGGACATTTACAGTGCTGTAGCATCCAAGTATGAAACAATCAAACAGAATAATCAATACAAAGAAGCAAGCAATATCAACAAGAGGGGAGACAAAATATGGATCATTTTAAGAAGACAAGGTATTAAAAAAATAATATAAGCAGGAGATAATACAAAAAATGCATTGAAGGAGTAGTTATGGAAATATAAGTTTGGCACATTAATGACAGTAAACTAAATGAAGATGTCACTGCAGGTCTACAGATTTACCTTGATACACTGCAGTGACTCTGAGGACGCTAAAGGGTGCCCAACCCTCTGGCACTTGTCACATTCCAGCACCTTAAACAATTAACATTTGTTTAGCTTTCATAAAAGTTAAAATAATTAAAAAATAACAAAAAACACAATAGAAACTTCATAGAACATACCCAGGTATCAATGTGTACACTCATGCCTTTCTAGTAAAATCTGGAGCTAATGGCATGTCTTGTTTTGAGGATGCCAGTATGCCCCCCCCCCCCCCCCCCCATTGGTGAGCTGTGGAACTCATCGGAAATTGTCTTGGCATCTGTCCTTGTTTTGATTGCCCTCCTCTTTCCAACAAAGAGCTCACCATCTGCAGTGAAAATTCATTAAAAAACTAAAATCATTACAGACGAATCTATGTATCGTAACAGCTACATTTGAATGCATTTCAGATACTCACCCTTCACTGTGAATTTTTGACTGTACCTTCTGAGGTTCAGTGTTTGTGACTTATTATACCCAGAAGGGTATATTCCCTCAGAAAGGTAGTTATAAACCTCTTCCCACTTTTCTTCCATTGCTACAAAGAGCAAAGCTGTTATTAATAAATATTTTTAAGAAGGAGGAAAACAAAAATTGTGAATTGATTTTGGACATTTAAAGGGGCTAAAAATGGATTTATTTCACCGCTAGACGTCGCAGCTCTGGACTGCATGTAACCAAAACAAAACTGGCTCATTTTATGAGCACTGCTGGCAAACAGCTGTGACATTTGGGTTTTTTGTGCAATTGTAAAATTATTGACCAAGACGTGTGTTGCTAGTGTAATGTAGCCTGGAGTCTGGTTCATCAACTGTCTCTGATGTAGCTAATGCTAAATTAATTCCTTATAAAATTATAACGTTATATTATAATTGTTGTTGCTCTCTTCATAACTGATAGTTGGATTTTGATTTTGTTAAAGGCAGCAGCAACAGCATCATGTCTGCTGAGGCAGCAGCCGGTGTGAGGCGGTCAGATAAGAAACAGAGGTTTTTATCATCTGTGTTTCTATCTATTTGAAGTAAAAAATATCAACATAGTGTGAAACGTTTTTCTAGTGTGTCAAAATCACGATTTAGTTATCAGTGTATGTGTTGTTCATCTTTTACAGAGGCTGCTTCAAGAGTTGACCCTGGAAGGAAGCTTTTTGACCTGTTCGCCCTAACGTCCCTCCTTTTGAAAGAGGTAATTCTTTTCCCGCCTCTGCTGCTCTAAGTACAACTTCACTCCGCCCTGCTGCCAGCGCGGGTATGTCCGTTTCATCTCCCAGTATCACACCAACTTCTACAAGGATACAGGAGATGTCACGGTAACTGAGACTAAAGTTGGAACATATACAATCTGAACATTATCCCATTCTTTATATGCTGCTGCTACTACTCTAACTCACCTTCTCATTCCTCTACTTAATTTCTTATTACTTTAGACTTTTTCCTGGTCATTTCAGAAGAGGTGGACTAAAACCAAAAAGAGGGCAAAAAAGATTTTCTCAGCCTACGAAAGCAGCTACAGATAAAAGTATAACGCTCACAGTGTTTGCTCTCCCAAGGCAAACAGGGAAAACTCCCAAGGCCAATTCTGAGCTAAAATTGATGCAGACTGGCCTGGGCAAAAGGAATGTGTCCACAGGAAGCTGACCATAATCAGGTGAAAACAACTTTAATGTTTTTATTATTGAAATGTAAAGCATTTAATTCATATATTGCTCTAAACTATTAGCATGCTTTGATCTAGATTCGTTGGATCTTTGAACGGGAATTTCCCGAACTACAGGCTCTAGATGGTGATTGGCTCTTTTACAAGGCTTCAGGTAAAGCTGTTATATTAATATCGTTAACACATTTTAACATTAGTTGTCACAATTAATTAATTAATTAAATAACTTGCATCTTTTACTCTTTTCATTAAATAATTTTGCATTGCACTAACAGCCTCTCAATCCCTCTATTTAATATCAATTGATTAACATGACAAAACAACAGTAACAATAGTCATGATAATCATTTAGTGAATGAAGACAAAATGAAACTGAACAGGGAGGTTGAAGAGTAACCTTGAAGGTGTTTAAGACTGTATATAAAAGCTATGGATTCTATTACATTAGCTAAAATGCATTTTATTTATTGGACACAGCCACCTAGTGGACAACAAATGCAACAGCATGAAAAAAGGTACCTGAAATAAAACTACATGAGGTCTCTCAATTCCAGTGAGCCACCTACTAGGCCTATTAGGTGACCTTAATAAGGCATAAGCCCTTCATTTTTTTATACAGTAACTTGAATGTATTATATTTTAAGTATACATTTTGCCATTATAAGTCTCTTAAAAGTCCCCTACAGCAACTATTTAAGGGGTTGTTTTTCAAAATGTTCTACCCCCAGACCCCCCTAGTAAGACTGGGCTTAAGACCCGGATGTCTACAATGTCTGGCACCGCCCCTGGATTGACCAGAGGAAAGTTTGTGTCTGTGTGGTTTTCATAGTTATACTCTCTTTTCAGGGCTTTTAAACTCATACTGGCTCCAAAGAGACTCCTTCCCAAAATGATTCCACTGAAACTGATGGTGGAAAATCCAAGGTGCTTGTTCTGTGTGAAAATGTGGAAAACCAACCGCAGTCAGTTCCAAATGTACTTTTTTTTTTTGTTGCACAAAATTGCTTCTTTGTGCTTCACTACAGTATTTTCTTGCTGAACCACAGCACAGGGATAGTAACACAAAAAGGGAATTTTACATAAAGACATTTTGTACCTTAAAGACTCTTGCTGTGTGATGAAGTGTGTGAAGACTTAACTCTTCTCCACACAGCAAAATAAAAGCACAATCATCCGATGCAAAGCAGAGTTCAGAAACAACTTTTTAATCATACATGAGCTTCAAAGCTGATGTCAGATGTTTCGTTCAAATGAGAATCTGATGATGCTTTACATTGCAAAAAAATACAGACATTCGTGAATCAATATTAAATATATAGAGCAGACTTTAATCATATTTGAAATTCTACTTTTTCTATGATTGCACCTAACTCCCATGGTTGCTGGTGACATGAGTTACTTCTGTCGTTAGACTGATCCCTGATTCTTCTTTTTTTTAATCATTTTTAACAAGAAGTTGCTCCAAGCATTGATTTTGGTATAATCACAGAAAGATCAAAATTCAACTCAAAGATGTCGTTTCACTGAGGTTTCAGTTCACAAAATTTGGTGTTATGGTTTTAAATATGTCCTTTTTTTTCCTTTTTAAATAAACTGTAATTTATCATCGGATTAATTCAAACATAGTTGCCTCAAATTTTAGCAACCAGCCTCTCTCTGGCTTTACATTCTCTGAGAAGAAAGAAATTACAACAGTCAGTTATTCCTGTTTAATGACAACCCCTTCAAAGTGGGAAGAAGAAAAATCCCACCACTTCCACAATAATAGTAATAATAATCACTGAAAGATATATGACTGCAATTAGCTGTGAAAGAAGTAGTGAAACAGTAATAATTACTCTGACAGGACAGGTCTCACAAAACTCATGAGAGGAACAGTTAAAACCACATGCCAACAAACAGTCAGAAACATCAAGGTTTTTTCATCTATGTGAACATTTTTGCGCTTTTTCATCTTTTCCAAATTCCATAAAAAATACAAGATTAGCTGCAAATCATAAAACAAGTACCGTACTCAAGTTAAAACCATAGATTATTGTGATCTGAGAGTCCCTTTTAGTGTCACAGTGATGATAGTGCAGTTATTGTCAGGGAATATGAGCAGACTTCACTTTCAGACTGTTAAATGCTGCTTTACCTTCACTGGAGATGTGTTATCGTTATCATTATTATTATACACGGTGCGTGGTATATAGAGGAGCTTCTTGGCAGAGTCCACAACGTAATGGTATGTAAAACGAACTAAAGAGAGCATTCAGTAGAAAGAGACTGAAAATGTACAGTGCGAAAACAAGTAAATAGAGGGAGGCACCATCAGGACAATAACCATTCCATGTACATTCTTCCATGTGTCTCTGACATCACGCCCAATTCAAAAGAAAAAAGGCCGACAGCTATTTTGTCCACACTTGGCACTTTCACTAAAATCCTCTTTGTTATTGCGAAATAAACCCCCCACACATGTCAGTCTGCAGTCGCTTCAATATCCAAAATAAATCA